>NW_026781618.1:0-226000 GCF_030144855.1 Hypanus sabinus | reverse complement strand
GAGTGAAATGCATACAGAACACCAGGGAGTGAAATGTATACAGAACACCAGGGAGTGAAATACATACAGAACACCATGGAGTGAAATACATACAGAACACCAGGGAGTGAAATACATACAGAACAACAGGGAGTGAAATACATACAGAACACCAGGGAGTGAAATGCATACACAATACCAGGGAGTGAAATGTATACAGAACACCAGGGAGTGAAATGCATACAGAACACCAAGGAGTGAAATACATACAGAACACCAGGGAGTGAAATGCATACATAACACCAGGGAGTGAAATACATACAGAACACCAGGGAGTGAAATGCATACAGAACACCAGGGAGTGAAATGTATACAGAACACCAGGGAGTGAAATGTATACAGAACACCAGGGAGTGAAATACATACAGAACACCAGGGAGTGAAATGCATACAGAACACCAGGGAGTGAAATGCATACAGAACACCAGGGAGTGAAATGTATACAGAACACCAGGGAGTGAAATGTATACAGAACACCAGGGAGTGAAATACATACAGAACACCAGGGAGTGAAATGCATACAGAACACCAGGGAGTGAAATGCATACACAACACCAGGGAGTGAAATACATACAGAACACCAGGGAGTGAAATACATACAGAACACCAGGGAGTGAAATACATACAGAACACCAGGGAGTGAAATGCATACAGAACACCAGGGAGTGAAATACATACACAACACCAGGGAGTGAAATACATACAGAACACCAGGGAGTGAAATACATACAGAACACCAGGGAGTGAAATGCATACAGAACACCAGGGAGTGAAATACATACAGAACACCAGGGAGTGAAATGCATACAGAACACCAGGGAGTGAAATGCATACAGAACACCAGGGAGTGAAATACATACACAACACCAGGGAGTGAAATGAATACAGAACACCAGGGAGTGAAATACATACAGAACACCAGGGAGTGAAATGCATACAGAACACCAGGGAGTGAAATGCATACAGAACACCAGGGAGTGAAATGCATACAGAAAACCAGGGAGTGAAATGCATACAGAAAACCTGGGAGTGAAATGCATACAGAACACCAGGGAGTTAAATGTATACAGAACACCAGGGAGTGAAATGCATACAGAACACCAGGGAGTGAAATACATACAGAACACCAGGGAGTGAAATACATACAGAACACCAGGGAGTGAAATACATACAGTACACCAGGGAGAGAAATACATACAGAACACCAGGGAGTGAAATACATACAGAACACCAGGGAGTGAAATACATACAGAACACCAGGGAGTGAAATGCATCCAGAACACCAGGGAGTGAAATACATACAGAACACCAGGGAGTGAAATGCATACAGAACACCAGGGAGTGAAATACATACAGAACACCACGGAGTGAAATACATACAGAACACCAGGGAGTGAAATACATACAGAACACCAGGGAGTGAAATGCATACAGAACACCAGGGAGTGAAATGTATACAGAACACCAGGGAGTGAAATACATACAGAACACCATGGAGTGAAATACATACAGAACACCAGGGAGTGAAATACATACAGAACACCAGGGAGTGAAATACATACAGAACACCAGGGAGTGAAATGCATACACAATACCAGGGAGTGAAATGTATACAGAACACCAGGGAGTGAAATGCATACAGAACACCAAGGAGTGAAATACATACAGAACACCAGGGAGTGAAATGCATACATAACACCAGGGAGTGAAATACATACAGAACACCAGGGAGTGAAATGCATACAGAACACCAGGGAGTGAAATGTATACAGAACACCAGGGAGTGAAATGTATACAGAACACCAGGGAGTGAAATACATACAGAACACCAGGGAGTGAAATGCATACAGAACACCAGGGAGTGAAATGCATACAGAACACCAGGGAGTGAAATGTATACAGAACACCAGGGAGTGAAATGTATACAGAACACCAGGGAGTGAAATACATACAGAACACCAGGGAGTGAAATGCATACAGAACACCAGGGAGTGAAATGCATACACAACACCAGGGAGTGAAATACATACAGAACACCAGGGAGTGAAATACATACAGAACACCAGGGAGTGAAATACATACAGAACACCAGGGAGTGAAATGCATACAGAACACCAGGGAGTGAAATACATACAGAACACCAGGGAGTGAAATACATACAGAACACCAGGGAGTGAAATGCATACAGAACACCAGGGAGTGAAATACATACAGAACACCAGGGAGTGAAATGCATACAGAACACCAGGGAGTGAAATGCATACAGAACACCAGGGAGTGAAATACATACACAACACCAGGGAGTGAAATGAATACAGAACACCAGGGAGTGAAATACATACAGAACACCAGGGAGTGAAATACATACAGAACACCAGGGAGTGAAATGCATACAGAACACCAGGGAGTGAAATACATACAGAAAACCAGGGAGTGCAATGCATACAGAACACCAGGGAGTGAAATGTATACAGAACACCAGGGAGTGAAATGCATACAGAACACCAGGGAGTTAAATGTATACAGAACACCAGGGAGTGAAATGCATACAGAACACCAGGGAGTGAAATGCATACAGAACACCAGGGAGTGAAATACATACAGAACACCAGGGAGTGAAATACATACAGAACACCAGGGAGTGAAATACATACAGAACATCAGGGAGTGAAATACATACAGAACACCAGGGAGTGAAATACATACAAAACACCAGGGAGTGAAATGCATACAGAACACCAGGGAGTGAAATGCATACAGAACACCAGGGAGTGAAATACATACTGTACACCAGGGAGTGAAATGCATACAGAACACCAGGGAGTGAAATGCATACAGAACACCAGGGAGTGAAATACATACAGAACAGCAGGGAGTGAAATACATACAGAACACCAGGGAGTGAAATGCATACAGAACACCAGGGAGTGAAATACATACAGAACACCAGGGAGTGAAATGTATACAGAACACCAGGGAGTGAAATGCATACAGAACACCAGGGAGCGAAATGCATACAGAACACCAGGGAGTGAAATACATACAGAACACCAGGGAGTGAAATGCATACAGAACACCAGGGAGTGAAATACATACAGTACACCAGGGAGTGAAATGCATACAGAACACCAAGGAGTGAAATGAATACAGAACACCAGGGAGTGAAATACATACAGAACACCAGGGAGTGAAATACATACAGAACACCAGGGAGTGAAATGCATACAGAACACCAGGGAGTGAAATACATACAGAACACCAGGGAGTGAAATACATACAGAACACCAGGGAGTGAAATGTATACAGAACACCAGGGAGTGAAATGCATACAGAACACCAGGGAGCGAAATGCATACAGAACACCAGGGAGTGAAGTACATACAGAACACCAGGGAGTGAAATGCATACAGAACACTAGGGAGTGAAATGCATACAGAACACCAGGGAGTGAAATACATACAGAACACCAGGGAGTGAAATGCATACAGAACACCAGGGAGTGAAATACATACAGAACACCAGGGAGTGAAATGTATACAGAACACCAGGGAGTGAAATGCATACAGAACACCAGGGAGCGAAATACATACAGAACACCAGGGAGTGAAGTACATACAGAACACCAGGGAGTGAAATGCATACAGAACACTAGGGAGTGAAATGCTTACAGAACACATGGGAGTGAAATACATACAGAACACCATGGAGTGAAATGCATACAGAACACCAGGGAGTGAAATACATACAGAACACCAGGGAGTGAAATGCATACAGAACACCAGGGAGTGAAATGCATACAGAACACCAGGGAGTGAAATGCATACAGAACACCAGGGAGTGAAATACATACAGAACACCAGGGAGTGAAATACATACAGAACACCAGGGAGTGAAATACATACATAACACCAGGGAGTGAAATGCATCCAGAACACCAGGGAGTGAAATACATACAGAACACCAGGGAGTGAAATGCATACAGAACACCAGGGAGTGAAATACATACAGAACACCAGGGAGTGAAATACATACAGAACACCAGGGAGTGAAATGCATACAGAACACCAGGGAGTGAAATGCATACAGAACACCAGGGAGTGAAATGCATACAGAACACCAGGGAGTGAAATGCATACAGAACACCAGGGAGTGAAATGCATACAGAACACCAGGGAGTGAAATACATACAGAACACCAGGGAGTGAAATCTGGAGACCACAGGAAGAGGGGCAATCGAGGATCAGGTTAGAAGATTAGATTAGTTCCATTCGTATTAAGGTCATACATTGGACTATTGGGCCATTCAATCCATCGAGTCTGCAGTGCCATCCATTACAGGTGATTATTATCTCTATAGGAACCATCCTCTGCACATCCACTCTATCTGTGTCCTCTGGTCCTAGTCTCCTCCCACTATAGGAAACCTCCTCTCCACATCCACTCTATCCGTGTCCTCTGGACCTAGACTCCACCACTATAGGAAACATCCTCTCCACATCCACTCTATCTGTGCCCTCTGGACCTAGACGCCGCCACAATAGGAAACATCCTCTCCACATCCACTCTATCTGTGTCCTCTGGACCTAGACTCCCCCACTATAAGAAACATCCACTCCACATCCACTCTATCTGTGTCCTCTGGTTCCAGACTCCCTCACTATAGGAAACATCCTCTCCACATCCATTCTATCTGTGTCCTCTGGTCCTAGACACCCCCACTCTAGGAAACATCCTCTGCACATCCACTCTATCTGTGCCTCTGGACCCAGACTCCCCCACTACAGGAATCATCCTGTCTGCATCCATTCTATCTGTGTCCGCTGGTCCCAGACTCCCCACTTCAGGAAACATCCTCTCTGCATCCATTCTATATGTGTCCTCTGGTCCTAGACTCCCCCACTATAGGAAACATCCTCTCCACATCCACTCTATCTGTGCCCTCAGGTTCTAGACTCCCCCACTATACGAAACATCCTCTCCACATCCAATCTATCTGTGTCCTCTGTTCCTAGACTACCCCACTATAGGAAACAACCTCTCCACATCCACTCTATCTGAGTGCTCTGGTCCTAGACTCCCCCACTATAGGAAACATCCTCTCCACATCCACTCTATCTGTGTCCTCTGGTCCTAGACTTCATCAATATAGGAAACATTCTCTCCAAATCCACTCTATCTGTGTCCTCTGGTCCTAGATTCCCCCACTATGGGAAACATCCTCTCTGCATCCATTCTATCTGTGTGTCCTCTGATCCCAGACTCCCCACTTCAGGAAACATCCTCTCTGCATCCATTCTATCTATGTCCGCTGGTCCTAGACTCCCCCACTATAGGAAACATCCTCTCCACATCCACTTTATCTGTGTCCTCTGGTCCTAGACTCCCCCACTATAGGAAACATCCTCCCGACATCCAATCAATCTGTGTCCTCTGGTCCTAGACTCCCCCACTATAGGAAACATCCTCTCCACATCCACTCTATCTGTGTCCTCTGGTCCTAGACACCCCCACTATAGGAAACAACCTCTCCACATCCACTCTATCTGTGTGCTCTGGTCCTAGACTCCCCCACTATAGGAAACATCCTCTCCACATCCACTCTATCTGTGTCCTCTGGTCCTAGACTCCCCCACTATAGGAAACATCCTCTCCACATCCACTCTATCTGGGTCCTCTGGTCCTAGACTCCCCCACTATAGGAAACATCCTCTCCACATCCACACTATCTGGGTCCTCTGGTCCTAGACTCCCCCACTATAGGAAACATCCTCTCCAAATCCACTCTGTCTGTGTCCTCAGGTCCTACACTCCCCCACTATAGGAAACATCCTCTCCACATCCACCCTATCTGTGCCCTCTGGTCCTAGACTCCCCCACTATAGGAAAGATTCTCTTCAGATCCACTCTGTCTGTGTCCTTTGGTCCTAGACTCCCCCACTATAGGAAACATCCTCTCCACATCCACTCTATCTGTGTCCTCTGGTCCTAGATTCCCCCACTATAGGAAACATTCTCTCCACATCCACTCTATCTCTGTCCTCTCGTCCTAGACTCCCCCACTATAGGAAACATCCTCTCCACATCCACTCTATCTGGGTCCTCTGGTCCTAGACTCCCCCACAACAGGATACACCCTCTCTGCATACATTCTATCTGTGTGTCCTCTGATCCCAGACTCCCCACTTCAGGAAACATCCTCTCTGCATCCATTCTATCTGTGTCCTCTGGTCCTAGACTCCACCACAATAGGAAACATCCTCTCCACATCAACTCTATCTGTGCCCTCTTGTCCTAGACTCCCCCAATATAGGGAACATCCTCTCCACATTCACTCTATCTGTGTACTCTCGTCCTAGACTCCCCCACTAAAGGAAACATCCTCTCCAAATCCACTCTATCTGTGTCCTCTGGTCCTAGACTCCCCCACTATAGGAATCATCCTCTCCACATCCACTCTATCTGTGTCCTCTGGTCCTAGACTCCCGCACTATAGGAAACATCCTCTCCACATCCACACTATCTGTGTCCTCTGGTCCTAGACTCCCTCACTATAGGGAACATCTTCTACACATCCACTCTATCTGTGTCCTCTGGTCCTAGACTCCCCCACTATAGGAAACATCCTCTCCACATCCACTCTATCTGTGTCCTCTGGTTCCAGACTCCCTCACTATAGGAAACATCCTCTCCACATCCATTCCATCTGTGTCCTCAGGTCCTAGATTCCCCCACTTTAGGAAAAATCCTCTCCACATCCACTCTATCTGTGTCCTCTGTTCCTAGATTCCCCCACTATAGGAAACATTCTCTCCACATCCACTCTATCTGTGTCCTCTGGTCCTAGAATCCCCCACTATAGGAAACATCCTCTCCACATCCACTCTATCTGTGTCCTCTGATCCCAGACTCCCCACTCCAGGAAACATCCTCTCTGCATCCATTCTATCTGTGTCCTCTGGTCCTAGACTCCCCCACTATAGGAAACATCCTCTCCACATCCACTCTATCTGTGCCCTCTGGTCCTAGACTCCCCCACTATAGGGAACATCTTCTCCACATTCACTCTATCTGTGTCCTCTGGTCCTAGACTCCCCTACTATAGGAAACATCCTACCGACATCCAATCAATCTCTGTCCTCTGGTCCTAGACTCCCCCACTATAGGAAACATCCTCTCCACATCCACTCTATCTGTGTCCTCTGGTCCTAGACTCCCCCACTATATTAAACATCTTCTCCACATCCACTCTATCTGTGTCCTCTGGTCCTAGACTCCCCCACTATAGGAAACTACCTCTCCACATCCACTCTATCTGTGTGCTTTGGTCCTAGACTCCCCCACTATAGGAAACATCCTCTCCACATCCACTCTATCTGTGTCCTCTGGTCCTAGACTTCCTCACTATAGGAAACATTCTCTCCATATCCACTCTATCTGTCTCCTCTGGTCCTAGACTCCCCCACTATAGAAAACATCCTCTCCACATCCACCCTATCTGTGCCCTCTGGTCCTAGACTCCCCCACTATAGGAAACATCCTCTTCAGATCCACTCTGTCTGTGTCCTTTGGTCCTAGACTCCCCCACTGTAGGAAACACCCTCTCCACATCCACTCTATCTGTGTCCTCTGGTCCTAGATTCCCCCACTATAGGAAACATTCTCTCCACATCCACTCCATCTGTGTCCTCTGGTCCTAGACACCCCCACTATAGGAAACATCCTCTCCACATCCACTCTATCTGGGTCCTCTGGTCCTAGACTCCCCCACAACAGGATACACCCTCTCCACATCCACTCTATCTGTGTCCTCTGGACCAAGACTCCCGCACTATGGGAAACATCCTCTCTGCATCCATTCTATCTGTGTGTCCTCTGATCCCAGACTCCCCACTTCAGGAAACATCCTCTCTGCATCCATTCTATCTGTGTCCTCTGGTCCTAGACTCCCCCACTGTAGGAAACATCCTCTCCACATCCACTCTATCTGTGCCCTCTGGTCCTAGACTCCCCCAATATAGGGAACATCCTCTCCACATTCACTCTATCTGTGTCCTCTCGTCCTAGACTCCCCCACTATAGGAAACATCCTCCCGACATCCAATCTATCTGTGTCCTCTGGTCTTAGACTCCCCCACTAAAGGAAACATCCTCTCCAAATCCACTCTATCTGTGTCCTCTGGTCCTAGACTCCCCCACTATAGGAAACATCCTCTCCACATCCACACTATCTGTGTCCTCTGGTCCTAGACTCCCTCACTATAGGAAACATCTTCTCCACATCCACTCTATCTGTGTCCTCTGGTCCTAGACTCCCCCACTATAGGAAACAACCTCTCCACATCCACTCTATCTGTGTGCTGTGGTCCTAGACTCCCCCACTATAGGAAACATCCTCTCCACATCCACTCTATCTGTGTCCTCTGGTCCTAGACTTCCTCACAATAGGAACCATTCTCTCCATATCCACTCTATCTGTGACCTCTGGTTCCAGACTCCCTCACTATAGGAAACATCCTCTCCACATCCATTCCATCTGTGTCCTCAGGTCCTAGATTCCCCCACTATAGGAAACATTCTCTCCACATCCACTCTATCTGTGTCCTCTCGTCCTAGACTCCCCCACTATAGGAAACATCCTCCCGACATCCACTCTATCTGGGTCTTCTGGTCCTAGACTCGCCCACAACAGGATACACCCTCTCCACATCCACTCTATCTGTGTCCTCTGGACCCAGACTCCCCCACTATGGGAAACATCCTATCTGCATCCATTCTATCTGTGTCCTCTGGTCCTAGACTCCCCCACTATAGGAAACATCTTCTCCACATCCACTCTATCTGTGCCCTCTGGTCCTAGAATCCCCCACTATAGGAAACATCCTCTCCACATCCACTCTATCTGTGTCCTCTGATCCCAGACTCCCCACTCCAGGAAACATCCTCTCTGCATCCATTCTATCTGTGTCCTCTGGTCCTAGACTCCCCCACTATAGGAAACATCCTCTCCACATCCACTCTATCTGTGCCCTCTGGTCCTAGACTCCCCCACTATAGGGAACATCTTCTCCACATTCACTCTATCTGTGTCCTCTGGTCCTAGACTCCCCTACTATAGGAAACATCCTACCGACATCCAATCAATCTCTGTCCTCTGGTCCTAGACTCCCCCACTATAGGAAACATCCTCTCCACATCCACTCTATCTGTGTCCTCTGGTCCTAGACTCCCCCACTATATTAAACATCTTCTCCACATCCACTCTATCTGTGTCCTCTGGTCCTAGACTCCCCCACTATAGGAAACTACCTCTCCACATCCACTCTATCTGTGTGCTTTGGTCCTAGACTCCCCCACTATAGGAAACATCCTCTCCACATCCACTCTATCTGTGTCCTCTGGTCCTAGACTTCCTCACTATAGGAAACATTCTCTCCATATCCACTCTATCTGTCTCCTCTGGTCCTAGACTCCCCCACTATAGGAAACATCCTCTCCACATCCACCCTATCTGTGCCCTCTGGTCCTAGACTCCCCCACTATAGGAAACATCCTCTTCAGATCCACTCTGTCTGTGTCCTTTGGTCCTAGACTCCCCCACTGTAGGAAACACCCTCTCCACATCCACTCTATCTGTGTCCTCTGGTCCTAGATTCCCCCACTATAGGAAACATTCTCTCCACATCCACTCCATCTGTGTCCTCTGGTCCTAGACACCCCCACTATAGGAAACATCCTCTCCACATCCACTCTATCTGGGTCCTCTGGTCCTAGACTCCCCCACAACAGGATACACCCTCTCCACATCCACTCTATCTGTGTCCTCTGGACCAAGACTCCCGCACTATGGGAAACATCCTCTCTGCATCCATTCTATCTGTGTGTCCTCTGATCCCAGACTCCCCACTTCAGGAAACATCCTCTCTGCATCCATTCTATCTGTGTCCTCTGGTCCTAGACTCCCCCACTGTAGGAAACATCCTCTCCACATCCACTCTATCTGTGCCCTCTGGTCCTAGACTCCCCCAATATAGGGAACATCCTCTCCACATTCACTCTATCTGTGTCCTCTCGTCCTAGACTACCCCACTATAGGAAACATCCTCCCGACATCCAATCTATCTGTGTCCTCTGGTCCTAGACTCCCCCACTAAAGGAAACATCCTCTCCAAATCCACTCTATCTGTGTCCTCTGGTCCTAGACTCCCCCACTATAGGAAACATCCTCTCCACATCCACACTATCTGTGTCCTCTGGTCCTAGACTCCCTCACTATAGGAAACATCTTCTCCACATCCACTCTATCTGTGTCCTCTGGTCCTAGACTCCCCCACTATAGGAAACAACCTCTCCACATCCACTCTATCTGTGTGCTGTGGTCCTAGACTCCCCCACTATAGGAAACATCCTCTCCACATCCACTCTATCTGTGTCCTCTGGTCCTAGACTTCCTCACAATAGGAACCATTCTCTCCATATCCACTCTATCTGTGACCTCTGGTTCCAGACTCCCTCACTATAGGAAACATCCTCTCCACATCCATTCCATCTGTGTCCTCAGGTCCTAGATTCCCCCACTATAGGAAACATTCTCTCCACATCCACTCTATCTGTGTCCTCTCGTCATAGACTCCCCCACTATAGGAAACATCCTCCCGACATCCACTCTATCTGGGTCTTCTGGTCCTAGACTCGCCCACAACAGGATACACCCTCTCCACATCCACTCTATCTGTGTCCTCTGGACCCAGACTCCCCCACTATGGGAAACATCCTATCTGCATCCATTCTATCTGTGTCCTCTGGTCCTAGACTCCCCCACTATAGGAAACATCTTCTCCACATCCACTCTATCTGTGCCCTCTGGTCCTAGACTCCCCAAATATAGGGAACATCCTCTCCACATTCACTCTATCTGTGTCCTCTCGTCCTAGACTCCCCCACTATAGGAAACATCCTCCCGACATCCAATCTATCTGTGTCTTCTGGTCCTAGACTCCCCCACTAAAGGAAACATCCTCTCCAAATCCACTCTATCTGTGTCCTCTGGTCCTAGACTCCCCCACTATAGGAAACATCCTCTCCACATCCACTCTATCTGTGTCCTCTGGTCCTAGACTCCCCCACTATAGGAAACATCCTCTCCACATCCACACTATCTGTGTCCTCTGGTCCTAGACTCCCTCACTATAGGAAACATCTTCTCCACATCCACTCTATCTGTGTCCTCTGCTCCTAGACTCCCCCACTATAGGAAACAACCTCTCCACATCCACTCTATCTGTGTGCTCTGGTCCTAGACTCCCCCACTATAGGAAAAATCCTCTCCACATCCACTCTATCTGTGTCCTCTGGTCCTAGACTTCCTCAGAATAGGTAACATTCTCTCCATATCCACTCTATCTGTGACCTCTGGTTCCAGACTCCCTCACTATAGGAAACATCCTCTCCACATCCATTCCATCTGTGTCCTCAGGTCCTAGATTCCCCCACTATAGGACACATTCTCTCCACCTCCACTCTATCTGTGTCCTCTGGTCCTAGACTCCCCCACTATAGGAAACATCCTCTCCACATCCACTCTATCTGTGCCCTCTGGTCCTGGACTCCCCCACTATAGGAAACATCCTCTCCACATCCACTCTATCTGTGTCCTCTGGTCCTAGACTACCTCACAATAGGAAACATTCACTCCATATCCACTCTATCTGTGCCCTCTGGTCCTTGACTCCCCCAATATAGGGAACATCCTCTCCACATTCACTCTATCTGTGTCCTCTCGTCCTAGACTCCCCCACTAAAGGAAACATCCTCTCCAGATCCACTCTATCTGTGTCCTCTGGTCCTAGACTCCCCCACTATAGGAATCATCCTCTCCACATCCACTCTATCTGTGTCCTCTGGTCCTAGACTCCCGCACTATAGGAAACATCCTCTCCACATCCACACTATCTGTGTCCTCTGGTCCTAGACTCCCTCACTATAGGAAACATCTTCTCCACATCCACTCTATCTGTGTCCTCTGGTCCTAGACTCCCCCACTATAGGAAACAACCTCTCCACGTCCACTCTATCTGTGTGCTCTGGTCCTAGACTCCCCCACTATAGGAAACATCTTCTCCTCATCCACACTATCTGTGTCCTCTGGACCTGGAATCCGCTATTATAGGAAACATCCTCTCAACATCCACACTACCTGTGTCCTCTGGTCCTAGACTCCCCCACTATAGGAAACATCCTCTCCACATCCACTCTATCTGTGCCCTCTGGTCCTGGACTCCACCACTATAGGAAACATCCTCTCCACATCCACTCTATCTGTGTCCTCTGGTTCCAGACTCCCTCACTATAGGAAACATCCTCTCCACATCCATTCCATCTGTGTCCTCAGGTCCTAGATTCCCCCACTTTAAGAAAAATCCTCTCCACATCCACTCTATCTGTGTCCTCTGGTCCTAGATTCCCCCACTATAGGAATCATTCTCTCCACATCCACTCTATCTGTGTCCTCTGGTCCTAGACTCCCCCACTATAGGAAACATCCTCTCCACATCCACTCTATCTGTGTCCTCTGGTCCTAGACTCCCCCACTATGGGAAACATCCTCTCTGCATCCATTCTATCTGTGTGTCCCCTGATCCCAGACTCCCCACTCCAGGAAACATCCTCTCTGCATCCATTCTATCTGTGTCCTCTGGTCCTAGACTCCCCCACTATAGGAAACATCCTCTTCAGATCCACTCTGTCTGTGTCCTTTGGTCCTAGACTCCCCCACTGTAGGAAACACCCTCTCCACATCCACTCTATCTGTGTCCTCTGGTCCTAGATTCCCCCACTATAGGAAACATTCTCTCCACATCCACTCCATCTGTGTCCTCTGGTCCTAGACACCCCCACTATAGGAAACATCCTCTCCACATCCACTCTATCTGGGTCCTCTGGTCCTAGACTCCCCCACAACAGGATACACCCTCTCCACATCCACTCTATCTGTGTCCTCTGGACCAAGACTCCCGCACTATGGGAAACATCCTCTCTGCATCCATTCTATCTGTGTGTCCTCTGATCCCAGACTCCCCACTTCAGGAAACATCCTCTCTGCATCCATTCTATCTGTGTCCTCTGGTCCTAGACTCCCCCACTGTAGGAAACATCCTCTCCACATCCACTCTATCTGTGCCCTCTGGTCCTAGACTCCCCCAATATAGGGAACATCCTCTCCACATTCACTCTATCTGTGTCCTCTCGTCCTAGACTACCCCACTATAGGAAACATCCTCCCGACATCCAATCTATCTGTGTCCTCTGGTCCTAGACTCCCCCACTAAAGGAAACATCCTCTCCAAATCCACTCTATCTGTGTCCTCTGGTCCTAGACTCCCCCACTATAGGAAACATCCTCTCCACATCCACACTATCTGTGTCCTCTGGTCCTAGACTCCCTCACTATAGGAAACATCTTCTCCACATCCACTCTATCTGTGTCCTCTGGTCCTAGACTCCCCCACTATAGGAAACAACCTCTCCACATCCACTCTATCTGTGTGCTGTGGTCCTAGACTCCCCCACTATAGGAAACATCCTCTCCACATCCACTCTATCTGTGTCCTCTGGTCCTAGACTTCCTCACAATAGGAACCATTCTCTCCATATCCACTCTATCTGTGACCTCTGGTTCCAGACTCCCTCACTATAGGAAACATCCTCTCCACATCCATTCCATCTGTGTCCTCAGGTCCTAGATTCCCCCACTATAGGAAACATTCTCTCCACATCCACTCTATCTGTGTCCTCTCGTCATAGACTCCCCCACTATAGGAAACATCCTCCCGACATCCACTCTATCTGGGTCTTCTGGTCCTAGACTCGCCCACAACAGGATACACCCTCTCCACATCCACTCTATCTGTGTCCTCTGGACCCAGACTCCCCCACTATGGGAAACATCCTATCTGCATCCATTCTATCTGTGTCCTCTGGTCCTAGACTCCCCCACTATAGGAAACATCTTCTCCACATCCACTCTATCTGTGCCCTCTGGTCCTAGACTCCCCAAATATAGGGAACATCCTCTCCACATTCACTCTATCTGTGTCCTCTCGTCCTAGACTCCCCCACTATAGGAAACATCCTCCCGACATCCAATCTATCTGTGTCTTCTGGTCCTAGACTCCCCCACTAAAGGAAACATCCTCTCCAAATCCACTCTATCTGTGTCCTCTGGTCCTAGACTCCCCCACTATAGGAAACATCCTCTCCACATCCACTCTATCTGTGTCCTCTGGTCCTAGACTCCCCCACTATAGGAAACATCCTCTCCACATCCACACTATCTGTGTCCTCTGGTCCTAGACTCCCTCACTATAGGAAACATCTTCTCCACATCCACTCTATCTGTGTCCTCTGCTCCTAGACTCCCCCACTATAGGAAACAACCTCTCCACATCCACTCTATCTGTGTGCTCTGGTCCTAGACTCCCCCACTATAGGAAAAATCCTCTCCACATCCACTCTATCTGTGTCCTCTGGTCCTAGACTTCCTCAGAATAGGTAACATTCTCTCCATATCCACTCTATCTGTGACCTCTGGTTCCAGACTCCCTCACTATAGGAAACATCCTCTCCACATCCATTCCATCTGTGTCCTCAGGTCCTAGATTCCCCCACTATAGGACACATTCTCTCCACCTCCACTCTATCTGTGTCCTCTGGTCCTAGACTCCCCCACTATAGGAAACATCCTCTCCACATCCACTCTATCTGTGCCCTCTGGTCCTGGACTCCCCCACTATAGGAAACATCCTCTCCACATCCACTCTATCTGTGTCCTCTGGTCCTAGACTACCTCACAATAGGAAACATTCACTCCATATCCACTCTATCTGTGCCCTCTGGTCCTTGACTCCCCCAATATAGGGAACATCCTCTCCACATTCACTCTATCTGTGTCCTCTCGTCCTAGACTCCCCCACTAAAGGAAACATCCTCTCCAGATCCACTCTATCTGTGTCCTCTGGTCCTAGACTCCCCCACTATAGGAATCATCCTCTCCACATCCACTCTATCTGTGTCCTCTGGTCCTAGACTCCCGCACTATAGGAAACATCCTCTCCACATCCACACTATCTGTGTCCTCTGGTCCTAGACTCCCTCACTATAGGAAACATCTTCTCCACATCCACTCTATCTGTGTCCTCTGGTCCTAGACTCCCCCACTATAGGAAACAACCTCTCCACGTCCACTCTATCTGTGTGCTCTGGTCCTAGACTCCCCCACTATAGGAAACATCTTCTCCTCATCCACACTATCTGTGTCCTCTGGACCTGGAATCCGCTATTATAGGAAACATCCTCTCAACATCCACACTACCTGTGTCCTCTGGTCCTAGACTCCCCCACTATAGGAAACATCCTCTCCACATCCACTCTATCTGTGCCCTCTGGTCCTGGACTCCACCACTATAGGAAACATCCTCTCCACATCCACTCTATCTGTGTCCTCTGGTTCCAGACTCCCTCACTATAGGAAACATCCTCTCCACATCCATTCCATCTGTGTCCTCAGGTCCTAGATTCCCCCACTTTAAGAAAAATCCTCTCCACATCCACTCTATCTGTGTCCTCTGGTCCTAGATTCCCCCACTATAGGAATCATTCTCTCCACATCCACTCTATCTGTGTCCTCTGGTCCTAGACTCCCCCACTATAGGAAACATCCTCTCCACATCCACTCTATCTGTGTCCTCTGGTCCTAGACTCCCCCACTATGGGAAACATCCTCTCTGCATCCATTCTATCTGTGTGTCCCCTGATCCCAGACTCCCCACTCCAGGAAACATCCTCTCTGCATCCATTCTATCTGTGTCCTCTGGTCCTAGACTCCCCCACTATAGGAAACATCCTCTCCACATCCACTCTATCTGTGCCCTCTGGTCCTAGACTCCCCCACTATAGTGAACATCTTCTCCACATTCACTCTATCTGTGTCCTCTGGTCCTAGACTCCCCCACTATAGGAAACATCCTCCCGACATCCAATCAATCTGTGTCCTCTGGTCCTAGACTCCCCCACTATAGGAAACATACTCTCCACATCCACTCTATCTGTGTCCTCTGGTCCTAGACTCCCCCACTATAGGAAACATCTTCTCCACATCCACTCTATCTGTGTCCTCTGGTCCTAGACTCCCCCGCTATAGGAAACAACTTCTCCACATTCACTCTATCTGTGTGCTCTGGTCCTAGACTCCCCCACTATAGGAAACATCCTCTCCACATCCACTCTATCTGTGTCCTCTGGTCCTAGACTTCCTCACTATAGGAAACATTCTCTCCATATCCACTCTATCTGTGTCCTCTGGTTCCAGACTCCCTCACTATAGGAAACATCCTCTCCACATCCACTCCATCTGTGTCCTCAGGTCCTAGATTCCCCCACTATAGGAAACATTCTCTCCACCTCCACTCTATCTGTATCCTCTGGTCCTAGACTCCCCCACTATAGGAAACATCCTCTCCACATCCACTCTATCTGGGTCCTCTGGTCCTAGACTCCCCCACTATAGGAAACATCCTCTCCACATCCACTCTATCTGGGTCCTCTGGTCCTAGACTTCCCCACTATAGGAAACATTCTCTCCACATCCACTCTGTCTGTGTCCTCTGGTCCTACACTCCCCCACTATAGGAAACATCCTCTCCACATCCACCCTATCTGTGCCCTCTGGTCCTAGACTCCCCCACTATAGGAAACATTCTCTTCAGATCCACTCTGTCTGTGTCCTTTGGTCCTAGACTCCCCCACTGTAGGAAACACCCTCTCCACATCCACTCTATCTGTGTCCTCTGGTCCTAGATTCCCCCACTATAGGAAACATTCTCTCCACATCCACTCTATCTGTGTCCTCTGGTCCTAGACATCCCAATATAGGAAACATCCTCTCCACATCCACTCTATCTGGGTCCTCTGGTCCTAGACTCCCCCACAACAGGATACACCCTCTCCACATCCACTCTATCTGTGTCCTCTGGACCCAGACTCCCCCACTATGGGAAACATCCTGTCTGCATCCATTCTATCTGTGTGTCCTATGATCCCAGACTCCCCACTTCAGGAAACATCCTCTCTGCATCCATTCTATCTGTGTCCTCTGGTCCTAGACTCCCCCACTATAGGAAACATCCTCTCCACATCCACTCTATCTGTGCCCTCTGGTCCTAGACTCCCCCAATATAGGGAACATCCTCTCCACATTCACTCTATCTGTGTCCTCTCGTCCTAGACTCCCCCACTATAGGAAACATCCTCCCGACATCCAATCTATCTGTGTCCTCTGGTCCTAGACTCCCCCACTAAAGGAAACATCCTCTCCAAATCCACTCTATCTGTGTCCTCTGGTCCTAGACTCCCCCACTATAGGAAACATCCTCTCCACATCCACACTATCTGTGTCCTCTGGTCCTAGACTCCCTCACTATAGGAAACATCTTCTCCACATCCACTCTATCTGTGTCCTCTGGTCCTAGACTCCCCCACTATAGGAAACAACCTCTCCACATCCACTCTATCTGTGTGCTCTGGTCCTAGACTCCCCCACTATAGGAAACATCCTCTCCACATCCACTCTATCTGTGTCCTCTGGTCCTAGACTTCCTCACTATAGGAAACATTCTCTCCATATCCACTCTATCTGTGTCCTCTGGTTCCAGACTCCCTCACTATAGGAAACATCCTCTCCACATCCATTCCATCTGTGTCCTCAGGTCCTAGATTCCCCCACTATAGGAAACATTCTCTCCACATCCACTCTATCTGTATCCTCTGCTCCTAGACTCCCCCACTATAGGAAACATCCTCTCCACATCCACTCTATCTGGGTCCTCTGGTCCTAGACTAACCCCACTATAGGAAACATCCTCTCCACATCCACTCTATCTGGGTCCTCTGGTCCTAGACTCCCCCACTATAGGAAACATCCTCTCCACATCCACTCTATCTGGGTCCTCTGGTCCTAGACTCCCCCACTATAGGAAACATCCTCTCCACATCCACTCTATCTGGGTCCTCTGGTCCTAGACTCCCCCACTATAGGAAACATTCTCTCCACATCCACTCTGTCTGTGTCCTCTGGTCCTACACTCCCCCACTATAGGAAACATCCTCTCCACATCCACCCTATCTGTGCCCTCTGGTCCTAGACTCCCCCACTATAGGAAACATTCTCTTCAGATCCACTCAGTCTGTGTCCTTTGGTCCTAGACTCCCCCACTGTAGGAAACACCCTCTCCACATCCACTCTATCTGTGTCCTCTGGTCCTAGATTCCCCCACTATAGGAAACATTCTCTCCACATCCACTCTATCTGTGGCCTCTGGTCCTAGACATCCCAATATAGGAAACATCCTCTCCACATCCACTCTATCAGGGTCCTCTGGTCCTAGACTCCCCCACAACAGGATACACCCTCTCCACATCCACTCTATCTGTGTCCTCTGGACCCAGACTCCCCCACTATGGGAAACATCCTCTCTGCATCCATTCTATCTGTGTGTCCTATGATCCCAGACTCCCCACTTCAGGAAACATCCTCTCTGCATCCATTCTATCTGTGTCCTCTGGTCCTAGACTCCCCCACTATAGGAAACATCCTCTCCACATCCACTCTATCTGTGCCCTCTGGTCCTAGACTCCCCCAATATAGGGAACATCCTCTCCACATTCACTCTATCTGTGTCCTCTCGTCCTAGACTCCCCCACTATAGGAAACATCCTCCCGACATCCAATCTATCTGTGTCCTCTGGTCCTAGACTCCCCCACTAAAGGAAACATCCTCTCCAAATCCACTCTATCTGTGTCCTCTGGTCCTAGACTCCCCCACTATAGGAAACATCCTCTCCACATCCACACTATCTGTGTCCTCTGGTCCTAGACTCCCTCACTATAGGAAACATCCTCTCCACATCCATTCCATCTGTGTCCTCAGGTCCTAGATTCCCCCACTATAGGAAACATTCTCTCCACATCCACTCTATCTGTATCCTCTGCTCCTAGACTCCCCCACTATAGGAAACATCCTCTCCACATCCACTCTATCTGGGTCCTCTGGTCCTAGACTCCCCCACTATAGGAAACATCCTCTCCACATACACTCTATCTGGGTCCTCTGGTCCTAGACTCCACCACTATAGGAAACATTCTCTCCACATCCACTCTATCTGTGTCCTCTGGTCCTAGACTCCCCCACTATAGGAAACAACCTCTCCACATCCACTCTATCTGTGTGCTCTGGTCCTAGACTCCCCCACTATAGGAAACATCCTCTCCACATCCACTCTATCTGTGTCCTCTGGTCCTAGACTTCCTCACTATAGGAAACATTCTCTCCATATCCACTCCATCTGTGTCCTCTCGTTCCAGACTCCCTCACTATAGGAAACATCCTCTCCACATCCACTCCATCTGTGTCCTCAGGTCCTAGATTCCCCCACTATAGGAAACATTCTCTCCACCTCCACTCTATCTGTCTCCTCTGGTCCTAGACTCCCCCACTATAGGAAACATCCTCTCCACATCCACTCTATCTGTCTCCTCTGGTCCTAGACTCCCCCACTATGGGAAACATCCTCTCCACATCCACTCTGTCTGTGTCCTCTGGTCCTACACTCCCCCACTATAGGAAACATCCTCTCCACATCCACCCTATCTGTGCCCTCTGGTCCTAGACTCCCCCACTATAGGAAACATTCTCTTCAGATCCACTCTGTCTGTGTCCTTTGGTCCTAGACTCCCCCACTGTAGGAAACACCCTCTCCACATCCACTCTATCTGTGTCCTCTGGTCCTAGATTCCCCCACTATAGGAAACATTCTCTCCACATCCACTCTATCTGTGTCCTCTGGTCCTAGACATCCCACTATAGGAAACATCCTCTCCACATCCACTCTATCTGGGTCCTCTGGTCCTAGACTCCCCCACAACAGGATACACCCTCTCCACATCCACTCTATCTGTGTCCTCTGGACCCAGACTCCCCCACTATGGGAAACATCCTCTCTGCATCCATTCTATCTGTGTGTCCTCTGATCCCAGACTCCCCACTTCAGGAAACATCCTGTCTGCATCCATTCTATCTGTGTCCTCTGGTCCTAGACTCCCCCACTATAGAAAACATCCTCTCCACATCCACTCTATCTGTGCCCTCTGGTCCTAGACTCCCCCAATATAGGGAACATCCTCTCCACATTCACTCTATCTGTGTCCTCTCGTCCTAGACTCCCCCACTATAGGAAACATCCTCCCGACATCCAATCTATCTGTGTCCTCTGGTCCTAGACTCCCCCACTAAAGGAAACATCCTCTCCAAATCCACTCTATCTGTGTCCTCTGGTCCTAGACTCCCCCACTATAGGAAACATCCTCTCCACATCCACACTATCTGTGTCCTCTGGTCCTAGACTCCCTCACTATAGGAAACATCTTCTCCACATCCACTCTATCTGTGTCCTCTGGTCCTAGACTCCCCCACTATAGGAAACAACCTCTCCACATCCACTTTATCTCTGTGCTCTGGTCCTAGACTCCCCCACTATAGGAATCATCCTCTCCACATCCACTCTATCTGTGTCCTCTGGTCCTAGACTTCCTCACTATAGGAAACATTCTCTCCATATCCACTCTATCTGTGTCCTCTGGTTCCAGACTCCCTCACTATAGGAAACATCATATCCACATCCATTCCATCTGTGTCCTCAGGTCCTAGATTCCCCCAATATAGGAAACATTCTCTCCACATCCACTCTATCTGTCTCCTCTGGTCCTAGACTCCCCCACTATAGGAAACATCCTCTCCACATCCACTCTATCTGGGTCCTCTGGTCCCAGACTCCCCCACTATAGGAAACATCCTCTCCACATCCACTCTATCTGGGTCCTCTGGTCCTAGACTCCCCCACTATAGGAAACATTCTCTCCACATCCACTCTGTCTGTGTCCTCTGGTCCTACACTCCCCCACTATAGGAAACATCCTCTCCACATCCACCCTATCTGTGCCCTCTGGTCCTAGACTCCCCCACTACAGGAAACATTCTCTTCAGATCCACTCTCTCTGTGTACTTTGGTCCTAGACTCCCCCACTGTAGGAAACACCCTCTCCACATACACTCTATCTGTGTCCTCTGGTCCTAGATTCCCCCACTATAGGAAACATTCTCTCCACATCCACTCTATCTGTGTCCTCTGGTCCTAGACACCCCCACTATAGGAAACATCCTCTCCACATCCACTCTATCTGGGTCCTCTGGTCCTAGACTCCCCCACAACAGGATACACCCTCTCCACATCCACTCTATCGGTGTCCTCTGGACCCAGACTCCCCCACTATGGGAAACATCCTCTCTGCATCCATTCTATCTGTGTGTCCTCTGATCCCAGACTCCCCACTTCAGGAATCATCCTCTCTGCATCCATTCTATCTGTGTCCTCTGGTCCTAGACTCCCCCACTATAGGAAACATCCTCTCCACATCCACTCTATCTGTGCCCTCTGGTCCTAGACTCCCCCAATATAGGGAACATCCTCTCCACATTCACTCTATCTGTGTCCTCTCGTCCTAGACTCCCCCACTATAGGAAACATCCTCCCGACATCCAATCTATCTGTGTCCTCTGGTCCTAGACTCCCCCACTAAAGGAAACATCCTCTCCAAATCCACTCTATCTGTGTCCTCTGGTCCTAGACTCCCCCACTATAGGAAACATCCTCTCCACATCCACACTATCTGTGTCCTCTGGTCCTAGACTCCCTCACTATAGGAAACATCTTCTCCACATCCACTCTATCTGTGTTCTCTGGTCCTAGACTCCCCCACTATAGGAAACAACCTCTCCACATCCACTCTATCTGTGTGCTCTGTTCCTAGACTCCCCCACTATAGGAAACATCCTCTCCACATCCACTCTATCTGTGTCCTCTGGTCCTAGACTTCCTCACTATAGGAAACATTCTCTCCATATCCACTCTATCTGTGTCCTCTGGTTCCAGACTCCCTCACTATAGGAAACATCCTCTCCACATCCATTCCATCTGTGTCCTCAGGTCCTAGATTCCCCCACTATAGGAAACATTCTCTCCACATCCACTCTATCTGACTCCTCTGGTCCTAGACTCCCCCACTATAGGAAACATCCTCTCCACATCCACTCTATCTGGGTCCTCTGGTCCTAGACTCCCCCACTATAGGAAACATCCTCTCCACATCCACTCTATCTGGGTCCTCTGGTCCTAGACTCCCCCACTATAGGAAACATTCTCTCCACATCCACTCTGTCTGTGTCCTCAGGTCCTACACTCCCCCACTATAGGAAACATCCTCTCCACATCCACCCTATCTGTGCCCTCTGGTCCTAGACTCCCCCACTATAGGAAACATTCTCTTCAGATCCACTCTGTCTGTGTCCTTTGGTCCTAGACTCCCCCACTGTAGGAAACACCCTCTCCACATCCACTCTATCTGTGTCCTCTGTTCCTAGATTCCCCCACTATAGGAAACATACTCTCCACATCCACTCTATCTGTGTCCTCTGGTCCTAGACACCCCCACTATAGGAAACATCCTCTCCACATCCACTCTATCTGGGTCCTCTGGTCCTAGACTCCCCCACAACAGGATACACCCTCTCCACATCCACTCTATCTGTGTCCTCTGGTCCTAGACTCCCCCACTATAGGAAACAACCTCTCCACATCCACTCTATCTGTGTGCTCTCGTCCTAGACTCCCCCACTATAGGAAACATCCTCTCCACATCCACTCTATCTGTGTCCTCTGGTCCTAGACTTCCTCACTATAGGAAACATTCTCTCCATATCCACTCTATCTGTGTCCTCAGGTCCTAGATTCCCCCACTATAGGAAACATTCTCTCCACATCCACTCTATCTGTCTCCTCTGGTCCTACACTCCCCCACTATAGGAAACATCCTCTCCACATCCACCCTATCTGTGCCCTCTGGTCCTAGACTCCCCCACTATAGGAAACATTCTCTTCAGATCCACTCTGTCTGTGTCCTTTGGTCCTAGACTCCCCCACTGTAGGAAACACCCTCTCCACATCCACTCTATCTGTGTCCTCTGGTCCTAGATTCCCCCACTATAGGAAACATTCTCTCCACATCCACTCTATCTGTGTCCTCTGGTCCTAGACACCCCCACTATAGGAAACATCCTCTCCACATCCACTCTATCTGGGTCCTCTGGTCCTAGACTCCCCCACAACAGGATACACCCTCTCCACATCCACTCTATCTGTGTCCTCTGGACCCAGACTCCCCCACTATGGGAAACATCCTCTCTGCATGCATTCTATCTGTGTGTCCTCTGATCCCAGACTCCCCACTTCAGGAAACATCCTCTCTGCATCCATTCTATCTGTGTCCTCTGGTCCTAGACACCCCCACTATAGGAAACATCCTCTCCACATCCACTCTATCTGTGCCCTCTGGTCCTAGACTCCCCCAGTATAGGGAACATCCTCTCCACATTCACTCTATCTGTGTCCTCTCGTCCTAGACTCCCCCACTATAGGAAACATCCTCCCGACATCCAATCTATCTGTGTCCTCTGGTCCTAGACTCCCCCACTAAAGGAAACATCCACTCCAAATCCACTCTATCTGTGTCCTCTGGTCCTAGACTCCCCCACTATAGGAAACATCCTCTCCACATCCACACTATCTGTGTCCTCTGGTCCTAGACTCCCTCACTATAGGAAACATCTTCTCCACATCCACTCTATCTGTGTCCTCTGGTCCTAGACTCCCCCACTATAGGAAACAACCTCTCCACCTCCACTCTATCTGTGTGCTCTGGTCCTAGACTCCCCCACTATAGGAAACATCCTCTCCACATCCACTCTATCTGTGTCCTCTGGTCCTAGACTTCCTCACTATAGGAAACATTCTCTCCATATCCACTCTATCTGTGACCTCTGGTTCCAGACTCCCTCACTATAGGAAACATCCTCTCCACATCCATTCCATCTGTGTCCTCAGATCCTAGATTCCCCCACTATAGGAAACATTCTCTCCACATCCACTCTATCTGTCTCCTCTGGTCCTAGACTCCCCCACTATAGGAAACATCCTCTCCACAGCCACTCTATCTGGGTCCTCTGGTCCTAGACTCCCCCACTATAGGAAACATCCTCTCCACATCCACTCTATCTGGGTCCTCTGGTCCTAGACTCCCCCACTATAGGAAACATTCTCTCCACATCCACTCTGTCTGTGTCCTCTGGTCCTACACTCCCCCACTATAGGAAACATCCTCTCCACATCCACCCTATCTGTGCCCTCTGGTCCTAGACTCCCCCACTATAGGAAACATTCTCTTCAGATCCACTCTGTCTGTGTCCTTTGGTCCTAGACTCCCCCACTGTAGGAAACACCCTCTCCACATCCACTCTATCTGTGTCCTCTGGTCCTAGATTCCCCCACTATAGGAAACATTCTCTCCACCTCCACTCTATCTGTGTCCTCTGGTCCTAGACACCCCCGCTATAGGAAACATCCTCTCCACATCCACTCTATCTGGGTCCTCTGGTCCTAGACTCCCCCACAACAGGATACACCCTCTCCACATCCACTCTATCTGTGTCCTCTGGACCCAGACTCCCCCACTATGGGAAACATCCTCTCTGCATCCATTCTATCTGTGTGTCCTCTGATCCCAGACTCCCCACTTCAGGAAACATCCTCTCTGCATCCATTCTATCTGTGTCCTCTGGTCCTAGACTCCCCCACTATAGGAAACATCCTCTCCACATCCACTCTATCTGTGCCCTCTGGTCCTAGACTCCCCCAATATAGGGATCATCCTCTCCACATTCACTCTATCTGTGTCCTCTCGTCCTAGACTCCCCCACTATAGGAAACATCCTCCCGACATCCAATCTATCTGTGTCCTCTGGTCCTAGACTCCCCCACTAAAGGAAACATCCTCTCCAAATCCACTCTATCTGTGTCCTCTGGTCCTAGACTCCCCCACTATAGGAAACATCCTCTCCACATCCACACTATCTGTGTCCTCTGTTCCTAGACTCCCTCACTATAGGAAACATCTTCTCCACATCCACTCTATCTGTGTCCTCTGGTCCTAGACTCCCCCACTATAGGAAACAACCTCTCCACATCCACTCTATCTGTGTGCTCTGGTCCTAGACTCCCCCACTATAGGAAACATCCTCTCCACATCCACTCTATCTGGGTCCTCTGGTCCTAGACTCCCCCACAACAGGATACACCCTCTCCACATCCACTCTATCTGTGTCCTCTGGACCCAGACTCCCCCACTATGGGAAACATCCTCTCTGCATCCATTCTATCTGTGTGTCCTCTGATCCCAGACTCCCCACTTCAGGAAACATCCTGTCTGCATCCATTCTATCTGTGTCCTCTGGTCCTAGACTCCCCCACTATAGAAAACATCCTCTCCACATCCACTCTATCTGTGCCCTCTGGTCCTAGACTCCCCCAATATAGGGAACATCCTCTCCACATTCACTCTATCTGTGTCCTCTCGTCCTAGACTCCCCCACTATAGGAAACATCCTCCCGACATCCAATCTATCTGTGTCCTCTGGTCCTAGACTCCCCCACTAAAGGAAACATCCTCTCCAAATCCACTCTATCTGTGT
Source organism: Hypanus sabinus (assembly GCF_030144855.1). Lineage (NCBI taxonomy): Eukaryota > Metazoa > Chordata > Chondrichthyes > Myliobatiformes > Dasyatidae > Hypanus > Hypanus sabinus. The sequence continues at coordinate 200,273 of NW_026781618.1, read as the reverse complement.
CCTCTGGTCCTAGACTCCCCCACTATAGGAAACATCCTCTCCACATCCACACTATCTGTGTCCTCTGGTCCTAGACTCCCTCACTATAGGAAACATCTTCTCCACATCCACTCTATCTGTGTCCTCTGGTCCTAGACTCCCCCACTATAGGAAACAACCTCTCCACATCCACTTTATCTCTGTGCTCTGGTCCTAGACTCCCCCACTATAGGAATCATCCTCTCCACATCCACTCTATCTGTGTCCTCTGGTCCTAGACTTCCTCACTATAGGAAACATTCTCTCCATATCCACTCTATCTGTGTCCTCTGGTTCCAGACTCCCTCACTATAGGAAACATCATATCCACATCCATTCCATCTGTGTCCTCAGGTCCTAGATTCCCCCAATATAGGAAACATTCTCTCCACATCCACTCTATCTGTCTCCTCTGGTCCTAGACTCCCCCACTATAGGAAACATCCTCTCCACATCCACTCTATCTGGGTCCTCTGGTCCCAGACTCCCCCACTATAGGAAACATCCTCTCCACATCCACTCTATCTGGGTCCTCTGGTCCTAGACTCCCCCACTATAGGAAACATTCTCTCCACATCCACTCTGTCTGTGTCCTCTGGTCCTACACTCCCCCACTATAGGAAACATCCTCTCCACATCCACCCTATCTGTGCCCTCTGGTCCTAGACTCCCCCACTACAGGAAACATTCTCTTCAGATCCACTCTGTCTGTGTACTTTGGTCCTAGACTCCCCCACTGTAGGAAACACCCTCTCCACATACACTCTATCTGTGTCCTCTGGTCCTAGATTCCCCCACTATAGGAAACATTCTCTCCACATCCACTCTATCTGTGTCCTCTGGTCCTAGACACCCCCACTATAGGAAACATCCTCTCCACATCCACTCTATCTGGGTCCTCTGGTCCTAGACTCCCCCACAACAGGATACACCCTCTCCACATCCACTCTATCGGTGTCCTCTGGACCCAGACTCCCCCACTATGGGAAACATCCTCTCTGCATCCATTCTATCTGTGTGTCCTCTGATCCCAGACTCCCCACTTCAGGAATCATCCTCTCTGCATCCATTCTATCTGTGTCCTCTGGTCCTAGACTCCCCCACTATAGGAAACATCCTCTCCACATCCACTCTATCTGTGCCCTCTGGTCCTAGACTCCCCCAATATAGGGAACATCCTCTCCACATTCACTCTATCTGTGTCCTCTCGTCCTAGACTCCCCCACTATAGGAAACATCCTCCCGACATCCAATCTATCTGTGTCCTCTGGTCCTAGACTCCCCCACTAAAGGAAACATCCTCTCCAAATCCACTCTATCTGTGTCCTCTGGTCCTAGACTCCCCCACTATAGGAAACATCCTCTCCACATCCACACTATCTGTGTCCTCTGGTCCTAGACTCCCTCACTATAGGAAACATCTTCTCCACATCCACTCTATCTGTGTTCTCTGGTCCTAGACTCCCCCACTATAGGAAACAACCTCTCCACATCCACTCTATCTGTGTGCTCTGTTCCTAGACTCCCCCACTATAGGAAACATCCTCTCCACATCCACTCTATCTGTGTCCTCTGGTCCTAGACTTCCTCACTATAGGAAACATTCTCTCCATATCCACTCTATCTGTGTCCTCTGGTTCCAGACTCCCTCACTATAGGAAACATCCTCTCCACATCCATTCCATCTGTGTCCTCAGGTCCTAGATTCCCCCACTATAGGAAACATTCTCTCCACATCCACTCTATCTGACTCCTCTGGTCCTAGACTCCCCCACTATAGGAAACATCCTCTCCACATCCACTCTATCTGGGTCCTCTGGTCCTAGACTCCCCCACTATAGGAAACATCCTCTCCACATCCACTCTATCTGGGTCCTCTGGTCCTAGACTCCCCCACTATAGGAAACATTCTCTCCACATCCACTCTGTCTGTGTCCTCAGGTCCTACACTCCCCCACTATAGGAAACATCCTCTCCACATCCACCCTATCTGTGCCCTCTGGTCCTAGACTCCCCCACTATAGGAAACATTCTCTTCAGATCCACTCTGTCTGTGTCCTTTGGTCCTAGACTCCCCCACTGTAGGAAACACCCTCTCCACATCCACTCTATCTGTGTCCTCTGTTCCTAGATTCCCCCACTATAGGAAACATACTCTCCACATCCACTCTATCTGTGTCCTCTGGTCCTAGACACCCCCACTATAGGAAACATCCTCTCCACATCCACTCTATCTGGGTCCTCTGGTCCTAGACTCCCCCACAACAGGATACACCCTCTCCACATCCACTCTATCTGTGTCCTCTGGTCCTAGACTCCCCCACTATAGGAAACAACCTCTCCACATCCACTCTATCTGTGTGCTCTCGTCCTAGACTCCCCCACTATAGGAAACATCCTCTCCACATCCACTCTATCTGTGTCCTCTGGTCCTAGACTTCCTCACTATAGGAAACATTCTCTCCATATCCACTCTATCTGTGTCCTCAGGTCCTAGATTCCCCCACTATAGGAAACATTCTCTCCACATCCACTCTATCTGTCTCCTCTGGTCCTACACTCCCCCACTATAGGAAACATCCTCTCCACATCCACCCTATCTGTGCCCTCTGGTCCTAGACTCCCCCACTATAGGAAACATTCTCTTCAGATCCACTCTGTCTGTGTCCTTTGGTCCTAGACTCCCCCACTGTAGGAAACACCCTCTCCACATCCACTCTATCTGTGTCCTCTGGTCCTAGATTCCCCCACTATAGGAAACATTCTCTCCACATCCACTCTATCTGTGTCCTCTGGTCCTAGACACCCCCACTATAGGAAACATCCTCTCCACATCCACTCTATCTGGGTCCTCTGGTCCTAGACTCCCCCACAACAGGATACACCCTCTCCACATCCACTCTATCTGTGTCCTCTGGACCCAGACTCCCCCACTATGGGAAACATCCTCTCTGCATGCATTCTATCTGTGTGTCCTCTGATCCCAGACTCCCCACTTCAGGAAACATCCTCTCTGCATCCATTCTATCTGTGTCCTCTGGTCCTAGACACCCCCACTATAGGAAACATCCTCTCCACATCCACTCTATCTGTGCCCTCTGGTCCTAGACTCCCCCAGTATAGGGAACATCCTCTCCACATTCACTCTATCTGTGTCCTCTCGTCCTAGACTCCCCCACTATAGGAAACATCCTCCCGACATCCAATCTATCTGTGTCCTCTGGTCCTAGACTCCCCCACTAAAGGAAACATCCACTCCAAATCCACTCTATCTGTGTCCTCTGGTCCTAGACTCCCCCACTATAGGAAACATCCTCTCCACATCCACACTATCTGTGTCCTCTGGTCCTAGACTCCCTCACTATAGGAAACATCTTCTCCACATCCACTCTATCTGTGTCCTCTGGTCCTAGACTCCCCCACTATAGGAAACAACCTCTCCACCTCCACTCTATCTGTGTGCTCTGGTCCTAGACTCCCCCACTATAGGAAACATCCTCTCCACATCCACTCTATCTGTGTCCTCTGGTCCTAGACTTCCTCACTATAGGAAACATTCTCTCCATATCCACTCTATCTGTGACCTCTGGTTCCAGACTCCCTCACTATAGGAAACATCCTCTCCACATCCATTCCATCTGTGTCCTCAGATCCTAGATTCCCCCACTATAGGAAACATTCTCTCCACATCCACTCTATCTGTCTCCTCTGGTCCTAGACTCCCCCACTATAGGAAACATCCTCTCCACAGCCACTCTATCTGGGTCCTCTGGTCCTAGACTCCCCCACTATAGGAAACATCCTCTCCACATCCACTCTATCTGGGTCCTCTGGTCCTAGACTCCCCCACTATAGGAAACATTCTCTCCACATCCACTCTGTCTGTGTCCTCTGGTCCTACACTCCCCCACTATAGGAAACATCCTCTCCACATCCACCCTATCTGTGCCCTCTGGTCCTAGACTCCCCCACTATAGGAAACATTCTCTTCAGATCCACTCTGTCTGTGTCCTTTGGTCCTAGACTCCCCCACTGTAGGAAACACCCTCTCCACATCCACTCTATCTGTGTCCTCTGGTCCTAGATTCCCCCACTATAGGAAACATTCTCTCCACCTCCACTCTATCTGTGTCCTCTGGTCCTAGACACCCCCGCTATAGGAAACATCCTCTCCACATCCACTCTATCTGGGTCCTCTGGTCCTAGACTCCCCCACAACAGGATACACCCTCTCCACATCCACTCTATCTGTGTCCTCTGGACCCAGACTCCCCCACTATGGGAAACATCCTCTCTGCATCCATTCTATCTGTGTGTCCTCTGATCCCAGACTCCCCACTTCAGGAAACATCCTCTCTGCATCCATTCTATCTGTGTCCTCTGGTCCTAGACTCCCCCACTATAGGAAACATCCTCTCCACATCCACTCTATCTGTGCCCTCTGGTCCTAGACTCCCCCAATATAGGGATCATCCTCTCCACATTCACTCTATCTGTGTCCTCTCGTCCTAGACTCCCCCACTATAGGAAACATCCTCCCGACATCCAATCTATCTGTGTCCTCTGGTCCTAGACTCCCCCACTAAAGGAAACATCCTCTCCAAATCCACTCTATCTGTGTCCTCTGGTCCTAGACTCCCCCACTATAGGAAACATCCTCTCCACATCCACACTATCTGTGTCCTCTGTTCCTAGACTCCCTCACTATAGGAAACATCTTCTCCACATCCACTCTATCTGTGTCCTCTGGTCCTAGACTCCCCCACTATAGGAAACAACCTCTCCACATCCACTCTATCTGTGTGCTCTGGTCCTAGACTCCCCCACTATAGGAAACATCCTCTCCACATCCACTCTATCTGGGTCCTCTGGTCCTAGACTCCCCCACAACAGGATACACCCTCTCCACATCCACTCTATCTGTGTCCTCTGGACCCAGACTCCCCCACTATGGGAAACATCCTCTCTGCATCCATTCTATCTGTGTGTCCTCTGATCCCAGACTCCCCACTTCAGGAAACATCCTCTCTGCATCCATTCTATCTGTGTCCTCTGGTCCTAGACTCCCCCACTATAGGAAACATCCTCTCCACATCCACTCTATCTGTGCCCTCTGGTCCTAGACTCCCCCAATATAGGGAACATCCTCTCCACATTCACTCTATCTGTGTCCTCTCGTCCTAGACTCCCCCACTATAGGAAACATCCTCCCGACATCCAATCTATCTGTGTCCTCTGGTCCTAGACTCCCCCACTAAAGGAAACATCCTCTCCAAATCCACTCTATCTGTGTCCTCTGGTCCTAGACTCCCCCACTATAGGAAACATCCTCTCCACATCCACACTATCTGTGTCCTCTGGTCCTAGACTCCCTCACTATAGGAAACATCTTCTCCACATCCACTCTATCTGTGTCCTCTGGTCCTAGACTCCCCCACTATAGGAAACAACCTCTCCACATCCACTCTATCTGTGTGCTCTGGTCCTAGACTCCCCCACTATAGGAAACATCCTCTCCACATCCACTCTATCTGTGTCCTCTGGTCCTAGACTTCCTCACTATAGGAAACATTCTCTCCATATCCACTCTATCTGTGTCCTCTGGTTCCAGACTCCCTCACTATAGGAAACATCCTCTCCACATCCATTCCATCTGTGTCCTCAGGTCCTAGATTCCCCCACTATAGGAAACATTCTCTCCACATCCACTCTATCTGTCTCCTCTGGTCCTAGACTCCCCCACGATAGGAAACATCCTCTCCACATCCACTCTATCTGGGTCCTCTGGTCCTAGACTCCCCCACTATAGGAAACATCCTCTCCACATCCACTCTATCTAGGTCCTCTGGTCCTAGACTTCCCCACTATAGGAAACATTCTCTCCACATCCACTCTGTCTGTGTCCTCTGGGCCTACACTCCCCCACTATAGGAAACATCCTCTCCACATCCACCCTATCTGTGCCCTCTGGTCCTAGACTCCCCCACTATAGGAAACATCCTCCCGACATCCAATCTATCTGTGTCCTCTGGTCCTAGACTCCCCCACTATAGGAAACATCTTCTCCACATCCACTCTATCTGTGTCCTCTGGTCCTAGACTCCCCCACTATAGGAAACAACCTCTCCACATCCACTCTATCTGTGTGCTCTGGTCCTAGACTCCCCCACTATAGGAAACATCCTCTCCACATCCACTCTATCTGTGTCCTCTGGTCCTAGACTTCCTCACTATAGGAAACATTCTCTCCATATCCACTCTATCTGTGTCCTCTGGTTCCAGACTCCCTCACTATAGGAAACATCCTCTCCACATCCATTCCATCTGTGTCCTCAGGTCCTAGATTCCCCCACTATAGGAAACATTCTCTCCACATCCACTCTATCTGTCTCCTCTGGTCCTAGACTCCCCCACGATAGGAAACATCCTCTCCACATCCACTCTATCTGGGTCCTCTGGTCCTAGACTCCCACACTATAGGAAACATCCTCTCCACATCCACTCTATCTAGGTCCTCTGGTCCTAGACTCCCCCACTATAGGAAACATTCTCTCCACATCCACTCTGTCTGTGTCCTCTGGTCCTACACTCCCCCACTATAGGAAACATCCTCTCCACATCCACCCTATCTGTGCCCTCTGGTCCTAGACTCCCCCACTATAGGAAACATCCTCCCGACATCCAATCTATCTGTGTCCTCTGGTCCTAGACTCCCCCACTATAGGAAACATCTTCTCCACATCCACTCTATCTGTGTCCTCTGGTCCTAGACTCCCCCACTATAGGAAACAACCTCTCCACATCCACTCTATCTGTGTGCTCTGGTCCTAGACTCCCCCACTATAGGAAACATCCTCTCCACATCCACTCTATCTGTGTCCTCTGGTCCTAGACTTCCTCACTATAGGAAACATTCTCTCCATATCCACTCTATCTGTGTCCTCTGGTTCCAGACTCCCTCACTATAGGAAACATCCTCTCCACATCCATTCCATCTGTGTCCTCAGGTCCTAGATTCCCCCACTATAGGAAACATTCTCTCCACATCCACTCTATCTGTCTCCTCTGGTCCTAGACTCCCCCACGATAGGAAACATCCTCTCCACATCCACTCTATCTGGGTCCTCTGGTCCTAGACTCCCACACTATAGGAAACATCCTCTCCACATCCACTCTATCTAGGTCCTCTGGTCCTAGACTCCCCCACTATAGGAAACATTCTCTCCACATCCACTCTGTCTGTGTCCTCTGGTCCTACACTCCCCCACTATAGGAAACATCCTCTCCACATCCACCCTATCTGTGCCCTCTGGTCCTAGACTCCCCCACTATAGGAAACATTCTCTTCAGATCCACTCTGTCTGTGTCCTTTGGTCCTAGACTCCCCCACTGTAGGAAACACCCTCTGCACATCCACTCTATCTGTGTCCTCTGGTCCTAGATTCCCCCACTATAGGAAACATTCTCTCCACATCCACTCTATCTGTGTCCTCTGGTCCTAGACACCCCCACTATAGGAAACATCCTCTCCACATCCACTCTATCTGGGTCCTCTGGTCCTAGACTCCCCCACAACAGGATACACCCTCTCCACATCCACTCTATCTGTGTCCTCTGGACCCAGACTCCCCCACTATGGGAAACATCCTCTCTGCATCCATTCTATCTGTGTGTCCTCTGATCCCAGACTCCCCACTTCAGGAAACATCCTCTCTGCATCCATTCTATCTGTGTCCTCTAGTCCTAGACTCCCCCACTATAGGAAACATCCTCTCCACATCCACTCTATCTGTGCCCTCTGGTCCTAGACTCCCGCAATATAGGGAACATCCTCTCCACATTCACTCTATCTGTGTCCTCTCGTCCTAGACTCCCCCACTATAGGAAACATCCTCCCGACATCCAATCTATCTGTGTCCTCTGGTCCTAGACTCCCCCACTAAAGGAAACATCCTCTCCAAATCCACTCTATCTGTGTCCTCTGGTCCTAGACTCCCCCACTATAGGAAACATCCTCTCCACATCCACACTATCTGTGTCCTCTGGTCCTAGCCTCCCTCACTATAGGAAACATCTTCTCCACATCCACTCTATCTATGTCCTCTGGTCCTAGACTCCCCCACTATAGGAAACAACCTCTCCACATCCACTCTATCTGTGTGCTCTGGTCCTAGACTCCCCCACTATAGGAAACATCCGCTCCACATCCACTCTATCTGTGTCCTCTGGTCCTAGACTTCCTCACAATAGGAACCATTCTCTCCATATCCACTCTATCTCTGACCTCTGGTTCCAGACTCCCTCACTATAGGAAACATCCTCTCCACATCCATTCCATCTGTGTCCTCAGGTCCTAGATTCCACCACTATAGGAAACATTCTCTCCACATCCACTCTATCTGTGTCCTCTGGTCCTAGACTCCCCCACTATATGGAACATCCTCTCCACATTCACTCTATCTGTGTCCTCTCGTCCTAGACTCCCCCACTATAGGAAACATCCTCCCGACATCCACTCTATCTGGGTCCTCTGGTCCTAGACTCCCCCACAACAGGATACACCCTCTCCACATCCACTCTATCTGTGTCCTCTGGACCCAGACTCCCCCACTATGGGAAACATCCTCTCTGCATCCATTCTATCTGTGTGTCCTCTGATCCCAGACTCCCCACTTCAGGAAACATCCTATCTGCATCCATTCTATCTGTGTCCTCTGGTCCTAGACTCCCCCACTATAGGAAACATCCTCTCCACATCCACTCTATCTGTGCCCTCTGGTCCTAGACTCCCCCAATATAGGGAACATCCTCTCCACATTCACTCTATCTGTGTCCTCTCGTCCTAGACTCCCCCACTATAGGAAACATCCTCCCGACATCCAATCTATCTGTGTCCTCTGGTCCTAGACTCCCCCACTAAAGGAAACATCCTCTCCAAATCCACTCTATCTGTGTCCTCTGGTCCTAGACTCCCCCACTATAGGAAACATCCTCTCCACATCCACTCTATCTGTGTCCTCTGGTCCTAGACTCCCCCACTATAGGAAACATCCTCTCCACATCCACACTATCTGTGTCCTCTGGTCCTAGACTCCCTCACTATAGGAAACATCTTCTCCACATCCACTCTATCTGTGTCCTCTGGTCCTAGACTCCCCCACTATAGGAAACAACCTCTCCACATCCACTCTATCTGTGTGCTCTGGTCCTAGACTCCCCCACTATAGGAAAAATCCTCTCCACATCCACTCTATCTGTGTCCTCTGGTCCTAGACTTCCTCACAATAGGAAACATTCTCTCCATATCCACTCTATCTGTGACCTCTGGTTCCAGACTCCCTCACTATAGGAAACATCCTCTCCACATCCATTCCATCTGTGTCCTCAGGTCCTAGATTCCCCCACTATAGGACACATTCTCTCCACATCCACTCTATCTGTGTCCTCTGGTCCTAGACTCCCCCACTATAGGAAACATCCTCTCCACATCCATTCTACCTGTGCCCTCTGGTCCTGGACTCCCCTACTATAGGAAACATCCTCTCCACATCCACTCTATCTGTCCCCTCTGGTCCTAGACTCCCCAAATATAGGGAACATCCTCTCCACATTCACTCTACCTGTGTCCTCTCGTCCTAGACTCCCCCACTATAGGAAACATCCTCTCCACATCCACTCTATCTGGGTCCTCTGGTCCTAGACTCCCCCACAACAGTATACACCCTCTCCACATCCACTCTATCTGTGTCCTCTGGACCCAGACTCCCCCACTATGGGAAACATCCTCTCTGCATGCATTCTATCTGTGTGTCCTCTGATCCCAGACTCCCCACTTCAGGAAACATCCTCTCTGCATCTATTCTATCTGTGTCCTCTGGTCCTAGACTCCCCCACTATAGGAAACATCCTCTCCACATCCACTCTATCTGTGCCCTCTGGTCCTAGACTCCCCCAATATAGGGAACATCCTCTCCACATTCACTCTATCTGTGTCCTCTCGTCCTAGACTCCCCCACTATAGGAAACATCCTCCCGACATCCAATCTATCTGTGTCCTCTGGTCCTAGACTCCCCCACTAAAGGAAACATCCTCTCCAAATCCACTCTATCTGTGTCCTCTGGTCCTAGACTCCCCCACTATAGGAAACATCCTCTCCACATCCACACTATCTGTGTCCTCTGGTCCTAGACTCCCTCACTATAGGAAACATCTTCTCCACATCCACTCTATCTGTGTCCTCTGGTCCTAGACGCCCACACTATAGGAAACAACCTCTCCACATCCACTCTATCTGTGTGCTCTGGTCCTAGACTCCCCCACTATAGGAAACATCCTCTCCACATCCACTCTATCTGTGTCCTCTGGTCCTAGACTTCCTCACTATAGGAAACATTCTCTCCATATCCACTCTATCTGTGTCCTCTGGTTCCAGACTCCCTCACTATAGGAAACATCCTCTCCACATCCATTCCATCTGTGTCCTCAGGTCCTAGATTCCCCCAATATAGGAAACATTCTCTCCACATCCACTCTATCTGTCTCCTCTGGTCCTAGACTCCCCCACTATAGGAAACATGCTCTCCACATCCACTCTATCTGGGTCCTCTGGTCCTAGACTCCCCCACTATAGGAAACATCTTCTCCACATCCACTCTATCTATGTCCTCTGGTCCTAGACTCCCCCACTATAGGAAACAACCTCTCCACATCCACTCTATCTGTGTGATCTGGTCCTAGACTCCCCCACTATAGGAAACATCCTCTCCACATCCACTCTATCTGTGTCCTCTGGTCCTAGACTTCCTCACAATAGGAACCATTCTCTCCATATCCACTCTATCTGTGACCTCTGGTTCCAGACTCCCTCACTATAGGAAACATCCTCTCCACATCCATTCCATCTGTGTCCTCAGGTCCTAGATTCCACCACTATAGGAAACATTCTCTCCACATCCACTCTATCTGTGTCCTCTGGTCCTAGACTCCCCCACTATATGGAACATCCTCTCCACATTCACTCTATCTGTGTCCTCTCGTCCTAGACTCCCCCACTATAGGAAACATCCTCCCGACATCCACTCTATCTGGGTCCTCTGGTCCTAGACTCCCCCACAACAGGATACACCCTCTCCACATCCACTCTATCTGTGTCCTCTGGACCCAGACTCCCCCACTATGGGAAACATCCTCTCTGCATCCATTCTATCTGTGTGTCCTCTGATCCCAGACTCCCCACTTCAGGAAACATCCTATCTGCATCCATTCTATCTGTGTCCTCTGGTCCTAGACTCCCCCACTATAGGAAACATCCTCTCCACATCCACTCTATCTGTGCCCTCTGGTCCTAGACTCCCCCAATATAGGGAACATCCTCTCCACATTCACTCTATCTGTGTCCTCTCGTCCTAGACTCCCCCACTATAGGAAACATCCTCCCGACATCCAATCTATCTGTGTCCTCTGGTCCTAGACTCCCCCACTAAAGGAAACATCCTCTCCAAATCCACTCTATCTGTGTCCTCTGGTCCTAGACTCCCCCACTATAGGAAACATCCTCTCCACATCCACTCTATCTGTGTCCTCTGGTCCTAGACTCCCCCACTATAGGAAACATCCTCTCCACATCCACACTATCTGTGTCCTCTGGTCCTAGACTCCCTCACTATAGGAAACATCTTCTCCACATCCACTCTATCTGTGTCCTCTGGTCCTAGACTCCCCCACTATAGGAAACAACCTCTCCACATCCACTCTATCTGTGTGCTCTGGTCCTAGACTCCCCCACTATAGGAAAAATCCTCTCCACATCCACTCTATCTGTGTCCTCTGGTCCTAGACTTCCTCACAATAGGAAACATTCTCTCCATATCCACTCTATCTGTGACCTCTGGTTCCAGACTCCCTCACTATAGGAAACATCCTCTCCACATCCATTCCATCTGTGTCCTCAGGTCCTAGATTCCCCCACTATAGGACACATTCTCTCCACATCCACTCTATCTGTGTCCTCTGGTCCTAGACTCCCCCACTATAGGAAACATCCTCTCCACATCCACTCTATCTGTGCCCTCTGGTCCTAGACTCCCCCAATATAGGGAACATCCTCTCCACATTCACTCTATCTGTGTCCTCTCGTCCTAGACTCCCCCACTATAGGAAACATCCTCCCGACATCCAATCTATCTGTGTCCTCTGGTCCTAGACTCCCCCACTAAAGGAAACATCCTCTCCAAATCCACTCTATCTGTGTCCTCTGGTCCTAGACTCCCCCACTATAGGAAACATCCTCTCCACATCCACACTATCTGTGTCCTCTGGTCCTAGACTCCCTCACTATAGGAAACATCTTCTCCACATCCACTCTATCTGTGTCCTCTGGTCCTAGACTCCCTCACTATAGGAAACAACCTCTCCACATCCACTCTATCTGTGTGCTCTGGTCCTAGACTCCCCCACTATAGGAAACATCCTCTCCACATCCACTCAATCTGTGCCCTCTGGTCCTAGACTCCCCCAATATAGGGAACATCCTCTCCACATTCACTCTATCTGTGTCCTCTCGTCCTAGACTCCCCCACTATAGGAAACATCCTCCCGACATCCAATCTATCTGTGTCCTCTGGTCCTAGACTCCCCCACTAAAGGAAACATCCTCTCCAAATCCACTCTATCTGTGTCCTCTGGTCCTAGACTCCCCCACTATAGGAAACATCCTCTCCACATCCACTCTATCTGTGTCCTCTGGTCCTAGACTCCCCCACTATAGGAAACATCCTCTCCACATCCACACTATCTGTGTCCTCTGGTCCTAGACTCCCTCACTATAGGAAACATCTTCTCCACATCCACTCTATCTGTGTCCTCTGGTCCTAGACTCCCCCACTATAGGAAACAACCTCTCCACATCCACTCTATCTGTGTGCTCTGGTCCTAGACTCCCCCACTATAGGAAAAATCTTCTCCACATCCACTCTATCTGTGTCCTCTGGTCCTAGACTTCCTCACAATAGGAAACATTCTCTCCATATCCACTCTATCTGTGACCTCTGGTTCCAGACTCCCTCACTATAGGAAACATCCTCTCCACATCCATTCCATCTGTGTCCTCAGGTCCTAGATTCCCCCACTATAGGACACATTCTCTCCACATCCACTCTATCTGTGTCCTCTGGTCCTAGACTCCCCCACTATAGGAAACATCCTCTCCACATCCACTCTACCTGTGCCCTCTGGTCCTGGACTCCCCTACTATAGGAAACATCCTCTCCACATCCACTCTATCTGTGCCCTCTGGTCCTAGACTCCCCCAATATAGGGAACATCCTCTCCACATTCACTCTACCTGTGTCCTCTCGTCCTAGACTCCCCCACTATAGGAAACATCCTCTCCACATCCACTCTATCTGGGTCCTCTGGTCCTAGACTCCCCCACAACAGGATACACCCTCTCCACATCCACTCTATCTGTGTCCTCTGGACCCAGACTCCCCCACTATGGGAAACATCCTCTCTGCATGCATTCTATCTGTGTGTCCTCTGATCCCAGACTCCCCACTTCAGGAAACATCCTCTCTGCATCCATTCTATCTGTGTCCTCTGGTCCTAGACTCCCCCACTATAGGAAACATCCTCTCCACATCCACTCTATCTGTGCCCTCTGGTCCTAGACTCCCCCAATATAGGGAACATCCTCTCCACATTCACTCTATCTGTGTCCTCTCGTCCTAGACTCCCCCACTATAGGAAACATCCTCCCGACATCCAATCTATCTGTGTCCTCTGGTCCTAGACTCCCCCACTAAAGGAAACATCCTCTCCAAATCCACTCTATCTGTGTCCTCTGGTCCTAGACTCCCCCACTATAGGAAACATCCTCTCCACATCCACACTATCTGTGTCCTCTGGTCCTAGACTCCCTCACTATAGGAAACATCTTCTCCACATCCACTCTATCTGTGTCCTCTGGTCCTAGACTCCCACACTATAGGAAACAACCTCTCCACATCCACTCTATCTGTGTGCTCTGGTCCTAGACTCCCCCACTATAGGAAACATCCTCTCCACATCCACTCTATCTGTGTCCTCTGGTCCTAGACTTCCTCACTATAGGAAACATTCTCTCCATATCCACTCTATCTGTGTCCTCTGGTTCCAGACTCCCTCACTATAGGAAACATCCTCTCCACATCCATTCCATCTGTGTCCTCAGGTCCTAGATTCCCCCACTATAGGAAACATTCTCTCCACATCCACTCTATCTGTCTCCTCTGGTCCTAGACTCCCCCACTATAGGAAACATCCTCTCCACATCCACTCTATCTGGGTCCTCTGGTCCTAGACTCCCCCACTATAGGAAACATCCTCTCCACATCCACTCTATCTGGGTCCTCTGGTCCTAGACTCCCCCACTATAGGAAACATCCTCTCCACATCCACCCTATCTGTGCCCTCTGGTCCTAGACTCCCCCACTATAGGAAACATTCTCTTCAGATCCACTCTGTCTGTGTCCTTTGGTCCTAGACTCCCCCACTGTAGGAAACACCCTCTCCACATCCACTCTATCTGTGTCCTCTGGTCCTAGATTCCCCCACTATAGGAAACATTCTCTCCACATCCACTCTATCTGTGTCCTCTGGTCCTAGACACCCCCACTATAGGAAACATCCTCTCCACATCCACTCTATCTGGGTCCTCTGGTCCTAGACTCCCCCACAACAGGATACACCCTCTCCACATCCACTCTATCTGTGTCCTCTGGACCCAGACTCCCCCACTATGGGAAACATCCTCTCTGCATGCATTCTATCTGTGTGTCCTCTGATCCCAGACTCCCCACTTCAGGAAACATCCTCTCTGCATCCATTCTATCTGTGTCCTCTGGTCCTAGACTCCCCCACTATAGGAAACATCCTCTCCACATCCACTCTATCTGTGCCCTCTGGTCCTAGACTCGCCCAATATAGGGAACATCCTCTCCACATTCACTCTATCTGTGTCCTCTGGTCCTAGACTCCCCCACTATAGGAAACATCCTCTCCACATCCACACTATCTGTGTCCTCTGGTCCTAGACTCCCTCACTATAGGAAACATCTTCTCCACATCCACTCTATCTGTGTCCTCTGGTCCTAGACTCCCCCACTATAGGAAACAACCTCTCCACATCCACTCTATCTGTGTGCTCTGGTCCTAGACTCCCCCACTATAGGAAACATCCTCTCCACATCCACTCTATCTGTGTCCTCTGGTCCTAGACTTCCTCACTATAGGAAACATTCTCTCCATATCCACTCTATCTGTGTCCTCTGGTTCCAGACTCCCTCACTATAGGAAACATCCTCTCCACATCCATTCCATCTGTGTCCTCAGGTCCTAGATTCCCCCACTATAGGAAACATTCTCTCCACATCCACTCTATCTGTCTCCTCTGGTCCTAGACTCCCCCACTATAGGAAACATCCTCTCCACATCCACTCTATCTGGGTCCTCTGGTCCTAGACTCCCCCACTATAGGATACATCCTCTCCACATCCACTCTATCTGGGTCCTCTGGTCCTAGACTCCCCCACTATAGGAAACATTCTCTCCACATCCACTCTGTCTGTGTCCTCTGGTCCTACACTCCCCCACTATAGGAAACATCCTCTCCACATCCACCCTATCTGTGCCCTCTGGTCCTAGACTCCCCCACTATAGGAAACATTTTCTTCAGATCCACTCTGTCTGTGTCCTTTGGTCCTAGACTCCCCCACTGTAGGAAACACCCTCTCCACATCCACTCTATCTGTGTCCTCTGGTCCTAGATTCCCCCACTATAGGAAACATTCTCTCCACATCCACTCTATCTGTGTCCTCTGGTCCTAGACACCCCCACTATAGGAAACATCCTCTCCACATCCACTCTATCTGGGTCCTCTGGTCCTAGACTCCCCCACAACAGGATACACCCTCTCCACATCCACTCTATCTGTGTCCTCTGGACCCAGACTCCCCCACTATGGAAACATCCTCTCTGCATCCATTCTATCTGTCTGTCCTCTGATCCCAGACTCCCCACTTCAGGAAACATCCTCTCTGCATCCATTCTATCTGTGTCCTCTAGTCCTAGACTCCCCCACTATAGGAAACATCCTCTCCACATCCACTCTATCTGTGCCCTCTGGTCCTAGACTCCCCCAATATAGGGAACATCCTCTCCACATTCACTCTATCTGTGTCCTCTCGTCCTAGACTCCCCCACTATAGGAAACATCCTCCCGACATCCAATCTATTTGTGTCCTCTGGTCCTAGACTCCCCCACTAAAGGAAACATCCTCTCTAAATCCACTCTATCTGTGTCCTCTGGTCCTAGACTCCCCCACTATAGCAAACATCCTCTCCACATCCACACTATCTGTGTCCTCTGGTCCTAGACTCCCTCACTATAGGAAACATCTTCTCCACATCCACTCTATCTGTGTCCTCTGGTCCTAGACTCCCCCACTATAGGAAACAACCTCTCCACATCCACTCTATCTGTGTGCTCTGGTCCTAGACTCCCCCACTATAGGAAACATCCTCTCCACATCCACTCTATCTGTGTCCTCTGGTCCTAGACTTCCTCACAATAGGAACCATTCTCTCCATATCCACTCTATCTGTGACCTCTGGTTCCAGACTCCCTCACTATAGGAAACATCCTCTCCACATCCATTCCATCTGTGTCCTCAGGTCCTAGATTCCACCACTATAGGAAACATTCTCTCCACATCCACTCTATCTGTGTCCTCTGGTCCTAGACTCCCCCACTATATGGAACATCCTCTCCACATTCACTCTATCTGTGTCCTCTCGTCCTAGACTCCCCCACTATAGGAAACATCCTCCCGACATCCACTCTATCTGGGTCCTCTGGTCCTAGACTCCCCCACAACAGGATACACCCTCTCCACATCCACTCTATCTGTGTCCTCTGGACTCAGACTCCCCCACTATGGGAAACATCCTCTCTGCATCCATTCTATCTGTGTGTCCTCTGATCGCAGACTCCCCACTTCAGGAAACATCCTATCTGCAACCATTCTATCTGTGTCCTCTGGTCCTAGACTCCCCCACTATAGGAAACATCCTCTCCACATCCACTCTATCTGTGCCCTCTGGTCCTAGACTCCCCCAATATAGGGAACATCCTCTCCACATTCACTCTATCTGTGTCCTCTCGTCCTAGACTCCCCCACTATAGGAAACATCCTCCCGACATCCAATCTATCTGTGTCCTCTGGTCCTAGACTCCCCCACTATGGGAAACATCCTCTCTGCATGCATTCTATCTGTGTGTCCTCTGATCCCAGACTCCCCACTTCAGGAAACATCCTCTCTGCATCCATTCTATCTGTGTCCTCTGGTCCTAGACTCCCCCACTATAGGAAACATCCTCTCCACATCCACTCTATCTGTGCCCTCTGGTCCTAGACTCGCCCAATATAGGGAACATCCTCTCCACATTCACTCTATCTGTGTCCTCTGGTCCTAGACTCCCCCACTATAGGAAACATCCTCTCCACATCCACACTATCTGTGTCCTCTGGTCCTAGACTCCCTCACTATAGGAAACATCTTCTCCACATCCACTCTATCTGTGTCCTCTGGTCCTAGACTCCCCCACTATAGGAAACAACCTCTCCACATCCACTCTATCTGTGTGCTCTGGTCCTAGACTCCCCCACTATAGGAAACATCCTCTCCACATCCACTCTATCTGTGTCCTCTGGTCCTAGACTTCCTCACTATAGGAAACATTCTCTCCATATCCACTCTATCTGTGTCCTCTGGTTCCAGACTCCCTCACTATAGGAAACATCCTCTCCACATCCATTCCATCTGTGTCCTCAGGTCCTAGATTCCCCCACTATAGGAAACATTCTCTCCACATCCACTCTATCTGTCTCCTCTGGTCCTAGACTCCCCCACTATAGGAAACATCCTCTCCACATCCACTCTATCTGGGTCCTCTGGTCCTAGACTCCCCCACTATAGGATACATCCTCTCCACATCCACTCTATCTGGGTCCTCTGGTCCTAGACTCCCCCACTATAGGAAACATTCTCTCCACATCCACTCTGTCTGTGTCCTCTGGTCCTACACTCCCCCACTATAGGAAACATCCTCTCCACATCCACCCTATCTGTGCCCTCTGGTCCTAGACTCCCCCACTATAGGAAACATTTTCTTCAGATCCACTCTGTCTGTGTCCTTTGGTCCTAGACTCCCCCACTGTAGGAAACACCCTCTCCACATCCACTGTATCTGTGTCCTCTGGTCCTAGATTCCCCCACTATAGGAAACATTCTCTCCACATCCACTCTATCTGTGTCCTCTGGTCCTAGACACCCCCACTATAGGAAACATCCTCTCCACATCCACTCTATCTGGGTCCTCTGGTCCTAGACTCCCCCACAACAGGATACACCCTCTCCACATCCACTCTATCTGTGTCCTCTGGACCCAGACTCCCCCACTATGGAAACATCCTCTCTGCATCCATTCTATCTGTCTGTCCTCTGATCCCAGACTCCCCACTTCAGGAAACATCCTCTCTGCATCCATTCTATCTGTGTCCTCTAGTCCTAGACTCCCCCACTATAGGAAACATCCTCTCCACATCCACTCTATCTGTGCCCTCTGGTCCTAGACTCCCCCAATATAGGGAACATCCTCTCCACATTCACTCTATCTGTGTCCTCTCGTCCTAGACTCCCCCACTATAGGAAACATCCTCCCGACATCCAATCTATTTGTGTCCTCTGGTCCTAGACTCCCCCACTAAAGGAAACATCCTCTCTAAATCCACTCTATCTGTGTCCTCTGGTCCTAGACTCCCCCACTATAGCAAACATCCTCTCCACATCCACACTATCTGTGTCCTCTGGTCCTAGACTCCCTCACTATAGGAAACATCTTCTCCACATCCACTCTATCTGTGTCCTCTGGTCCTAGACTCCCCCACTATAGGAAACAACCTCTCCACATCCACTCTATCTGTGTGCTCTGGTCCTAGACTCCCCCACTATAGGAAACATCCTCTCCACATCCACTCTATCTGTGTCCTCTGGTCCTAGACTTCCTCACAATAGGAACCATTCTCTCCATATCCACTCTATCTGTGACCTCTGGTTCCAGACTCCCTCACTATAGGAAACATCCTCTCCACATCCATTCCATCTGTGTCCTCAGGTCCTAGATTCCACCACTATAGGAAACATTCTCTCCACATCCACTCTATCTGTGTCCTCTGGTCCTAGACTCCCCCACTATATGGAACATCCTCTCCACATTCACTCTATCTGTGTCCTCTCGTCCTAGACTCCCCCACTATAGGAAACATCCTCCCGACATCCACTCTATCTGGGTCCTCTGGTCCTAGACTCCCCCACAACAGGATACACCCTCTCCACATCCACTCTATCTGTGTCCTCTGGACTCAGACTCCCCCACTATGGGAAACATCCTCTCTGCATCCATTCTATCTGTGTGTCCTCTGATCGCAGACTCCCCACTTCAGGAAACATCCTATCTGCAACCATTCTAGCTGTGTCCTCTGGTCCTAGACTCCCCCACTATAGGAAACATCCTCTCCACATCCACTCTATCTGTGCCCTCTGGTCCTAGACTCCCCCAATATAGGGAACATCCTCTCCACATTCACTCTATCTGTGTCCTCTCGTCCTAGACTCCCCCACTATAGGAAACATCCTCCCGACATCCAATCTATCTGTGTCCTCTGGTCCTAGACTCCCCCACTAAAGGAAACATCCTCTCCAAATCCACTCTATCTGTGTCCTCTGGTCCTAGACTCCCCCACTATAGGAAACATCCTCTCCACATCCACTCTATCTGTGTCCTCTGGTCCTAGACTCCCCCACTATAGGAAACATCCACTCCACATCCACACTATCTGTGTCCTCTGGTCCTAGACTCCCTCACTATAGGAAACATCTTCTCCACATCCACTCTATCTGTGTCCTCTGGTCCTAGACTCCCCCACTATAGGAAACAACCTCTCCACATCCACTCTATCTGTGTGCTCTGGTCCTAGACTCCCCCACTATAGGAAAAATCCTCTCCACATCCACTCTATCTGTGTCCTCTGGTCCTAGACTTCCTCACAATAGGAAACATTCTCTCCATATCCACTCTATCTGTGACCTCTGGTTCCAGACTCCCTCACTATAGGAAACATCCTCTCCACATCCATTCCATCTGTGTCCTCAGGTCCTAGATTCCCCCACTATAGGACACATTCTCTCCACATCCACTCTATCTGTGACCTCTGGTCCTAGACTCCCCCACTATAGGAAACATCCTCTCCACATCCACTCTACCTGTGCGCTCTGGTCCTGGACTCCCCCACTATAGGAAACATCCTTTCCACATCCACTCTATCTGTGCCCTCTGGTCCTAGACTTCCTCACAATAGGAAACATTCTCTCCATATCCACTCTATCTGTGACCTCTGGTTCCAGACTCCCTCACTATAGGAAACATCCTCTCCACATCCACCTTATCTGTGTCCTCTGGTCCTAGACTCCCCCACTATAGGAAACATCCTCTCCACATCCACTCTATCTCTCCTCTGGTCCTAGACTCCCCCACTATAGGAAACATCTTCTCCACATCCACTCTATCTGTGTCCTCTGGACCTGGAATCCGCCATTATAGGAAACATCCTCTCCACATCCACTCTATCTGTGCCCTCTGGTCCTGGACTCCCCCACTATAGGAAACAACCTCTCCACATCCACTCTATCTGTGTGCTCTGGTCCTAGACTCCCCCACTATAGGAAACATCCTCTCCACATCCACTCTATCTGTGTCCTCTGGTCCTAGACTTCCTCACAATAGGAAACATTCTCTCCATATCCACTCTATCTGTGACCTCTGGTTCCAGACTCCCTCACTATAGGAAACATCCTCTCCACATCCATTCCATCTGTGTCCTCAGGTCCTAGATTCCCCCAGTATAGGAAGCATTCTCTCCACATCCACTCTATCTGTGTCCTCTGGTCCTAGACTCCCCCACTATAGGAAACATCCTCTCCACATCCACTCTATCTGGGTCCTCTGGTCCTAGACTCCCCCACTATAGGAAACGTCCTCTCCACATCCACTCTATCTGGGTCCTCTGGTCCTAGACTCCCCCACTATAGGAAACATCCACTCCACAACCACTCTGTCAGTGTCCTCTGGTCCTAGACTCCCCCACTATAGGAAACATCCTCTGCACATCCACCTTATCTGTGCCCTCTGGTCCTAGACTCCCCAACTATAGGAAACATCCTCTCCACATCCACTCTATCTGTCTCCTCTGGTCCTAGCCTCCCCCACTATAGGAAACATCCTCTCAACATCCACTCTATCTGTGTCCTCTGGACCTGGAATCCGCCATTATAGGAAACATCCTCTCAACATCCACACTGCCTGTGTCCTCTGGTCCTAGACTCCCCCACTATAGGAAGCATCCTCTCCACATCCACTCTATCTGTGTCCTCTGGTCCTAGACTCCCCCACTATAGGAAATATCCTCTCAACATCCACACTACCTGTGTCCTCTGGTCCTAGACTCCCCCACTATAGGAAACATACTCTCCACATCCACTCTATCTGTGCCCTCTGGTCCTGGACTCCCCCACTATAGGAAACATCCTCTCCACATCCACTCTATCTGTGTCCTCTGGTCCTAGACTCCCACACTATAGGAAACATCCTCTCCACATCCACTCTATCAGTGCCCTCTGGTCCTGGACTCCCCCACTATAGGAAACATCCACTCCACAACCACTCTGTCAGTGTCCTCTGGTCCTAGACTCCCCCACTATAGGAAACATCCTCACCACATCCACCTTATCTGTGCCCTCTGGTCCTAGACTCCCCAACTATAGGAAACATCCTCTCCACATCCACTCTATCTGTCTCCACTG
Organism: Hypanus sabinus; assembly: GCF_030144855.1. Classification (NCBI taxonomy): domain Eukaryota; kingdom Metazoa; phylum Chordata; class Chondrichthyes; order Myliobatiformes; family Dasyatidae; genus Hypanus; species Hypanus sabinus. The sequence continues at coordinate 178,296 of NW_026781618.1, read as the reverse complement.
GTCCTAGACTCCCCCACTATAGGAAACATCCTCTCCACATCCACTCTATCTGTGTCCTCTGGACCTGGAATCCGCCATTATAGGAAACATCCTCTCAACATCCACACTGCCTGCGTCCTCTGGTCCTAGACTCCCCCACTATAGGAAACATCCTCTCCACATCCACTCTATCTGTGCCCTCTGGTCCTGGACTCCCCCACTATAGGAAACATCCTCTCCACATCCACTCTATCTGTGTCCTCTGGTCCTAGACTCCCCCACTATAGGAAACATCCTCTCCACATCCACTCTATCTGTGTCCTCTGGTCCTAGACTCCCCCACTATAGGAAATATCCTCTCAACAACCACACTACCTGTGTCCTCTGGTCCTAGACTCCCCCACTATAGGAAACATACTCTCCACATCCACTCTATCTGTGCCCTCTGGTCCTGGACTCCCCCACAATAGGAAACATCCTCTCCACATCCACTCTATCTGTGTCCTCTGGTCCTAGACTCCCACACTATAGGAAACATCCTCTCCACATCCACTCTATCAGTGCCCTCTGGTCCTGGACTCCCCCACTATAGGAAACATCCTCTCCACATCCACTCTATCTGTGTCCTCTGGTCCTAGACTCCCCCACTATAGGAAACATCCTCTCCACATCCACTCTATCTGTGTCCTCTGGTCCCAGACTCCCCCACTATAGGAAACATCCTCTCAACATCCACACTACCTGTGTTCTCTGGTCCTAGACTCCCCCACTATAGGAAACTTCCTCTCCACATCCACTCTATCTGTGCCCTCTGGTCCTGGACTCCCCCACTATAGGAAACATCCTCTCCACATCCACTCTATCTGTGTCCTCTGGTCCTAGACTCCCCCACTATAGGAAACATCCTCTCCACATCCACTCTATCTGTGTCCTCTTGTCCTAGACTCCCCCACTATAGGAAACATCCTCTCCACATCCACTCTATCTGTGTGCACTGGTCCTAGACTCCCCCACTATAGGAAACATCCTCTCCACATCCACTCTATCTGTGCCCTCTGGTCCTGGACTCCCCCACTATAGGAAACATCCTCTCCACATCCACTCTATCTGTGTCCTCTGGTCCTAGACTCCCCCACTATAGGAAACATCCTCTCCACATCCACTCTATCTGTGTCCTCTGGTCCTAGACTCCCCCACTATAGGAAACATCCTCTCCACATCCACTCTATCTGTGTGCTCTGGTCCTAGACTCCCCCACTATAGGAAACGTCCTCTCCACATCCACTCTATCTGAGTCCTCTGGTCCTAGACTTCCTCACAATAGGAAACATTCTCTCCATATCCACTCTATCTGTGACCTCAGGTTCCAGACTCCCTCACTATAGGAAACATCCTCTCCACATCCATTCCATCTGTGTCCTCAGGTCCTAGATTCCCCCACTATAGGAAACATTCTCTCCACGTCCACTCTATCTGTGTCCTCTGGTCCTAGACTCCCCCACTATAGGAAACATCCTCTCCACATCCACTCTATCTGGGTCCTCTGGTCCTAGACTCCCCCACTATAGGAAACATCCTCTCCACATCCAATCTATCTGGGTCCTCTGGTCCTAGACTCCCCCACTATAGGAAACATCCTCTCCACATCCACCTTATCTATGCCCTCTGGTCCTAGACTCCCCCACTATAGGAAACATCCTCTCCACATCCACTCTATCTGTCCCCTCTGGTCCTGGACTCCCCCAATATAAGAAACATCCTCTCCACATCCACTCTATCTGTGTCCTCAGGTCCTAGATTCCTCCACTATGGAAACATTCTCTCCACATCCACTCTATCTGTGTCCTCTGGTCCTAGACTCCGCCACTATAGGAAACATCCTCTCCACATCCACTCTATCTGGGTCCTCTGGTCCTAGACTCCCCCACTATAGGAAACATCCTCTCCACATCCACTCTATCTGGGTCCTCTGGTCCTAGACTCCCCCACTATAGGAAACATCCACTCCACATACACTCTGTCAGTGTCCTCTGGTCCTAGACTCCCCCACTATAGGAAACATCCTCTCCACATCCACCTTATCTGTGCCCTCTGGTCCTAGACTCCCCCACTATAGGAAACATCCTCTCCACATCCACTCTATCTGTCTCCTCTGGTCCTAGACTCCCCCACTATAGGAAACATCCTCTCCACATCCACTCTATCTGTGTCCTCTGGACATGGAATCCGCCATTATAGGAAACATCCTCTCAACATCCACACTGCCTGTGCTCTCTGGTCCTAGACTCCCCCAATATAGGGAACATCCTCTCCACATTCACTCTATCTGTGTCCTCTCGTCCTAGACTCCCCCACTATAGGAAACATCCTCTCCACATCCACTCTATCTGTGCTCTCTGGTCCTATACTCCCCCAATATAGGGAACATCCTCTCCAAATTCACTCTATCTGTGTCCTCTTGTCCTAGACTCCCCCACTATAGGAAACATTCTCCCGATATCCAATCTATCTGTGTCCTCTGGTCCTAGACTCCCCCACTATAGGAAACAACCTCTCCACATCCACTCTATCTGTGTGCTCTGGTCCTAGACTCCCCCACTATAGGAAACATCCTTTCCACATCCACTCTATCTGTGTCCTCTGGTCCTAGACTTCCTCACAATAGGAAACATTCTCTCCATATCCACTCTATCTGTGACCTCTGGTTCCAGACTCCCTCACTATAGGAAACATCCTCTCCACATCCATTCCATCTGTGTCCTCAGGTTCTAGATTCCCCCACTATAGGAAACATACTCTCCACATCCACTCTATCTGTGTCCTCTGGTCCTAGACTCCCCCACTATAGGAAACATCCTCTCCACATCCACTCTATCTGGGTCCTCTGGTCCTAGACTCCCCCACTATAGGAAACATCCTCTCCTCATCCACTCTATCTGGGTCCTCTGGTCCTAGACTCCCCCACTATAGGAAACATCCACTCCACATCCACTCTGTCAGTGTCCTCTGGTCCTAGACTCCCCCACTATAGGAAACATCCTCTCCACATCCACCTTATCTGTGCCCTCTGGTCCTAGACTCCCCCACTATAGGAAACATCCTCTCCACATCCACTCTATCTGTCTCCTCTGGTCCTAGACTCCCCCACTATAGGAAACATCCTCTCCACATCCACTCTATCTGTGTCCTCTGGACCTGGAATCCGCCATTATAGGAAACATCCTCTCCACATCCACTCTATCTGTGCTCTCTGGTCCTAGACTCCCCCAATATAGGGAACATCCTCTCCACATTCACTCTATCTGTGTCCTCTCGTCCTAGACTCCCCCACTATAGGAAACATCCTCCCGACATCCAATCTATCTGTGTCCTCTGGTCCTAGACTCCCCCACTATAGGAAACAACCTCTCATCATCCACTCTATCTGTGGGCTCTGGTCCTAGACTCCCCCACTATAGGAAACATCCTCTCCACATCCACTCTATCTGTGTCCTCTGGTCCTAGACTTCCTCACAATAGGAAACATTCTCTCCATATCCACTCTATCTGTGACCTCTGGTTCCAGACTCCCTCACTATAGGAAACATCCTCTCCACATCCATTCCATCTGTGTCCTCAGGTCCTAGATTCCCCCACTATAGGAAACATTCTCTCCACATCCACTCTATCTGTGTCCTCTGGTCCTAGACTCCCCCACTATAGGAAACATCCTCTCCACATCCACTCTATCTGGGTCCTCTGGTCCTAGACTCCCCCACTATAGGAAACATCCTCTCCACATCCACTCTATCTGGGTCCTCTGGTCCTAGACTCCCCCACTATAGGAAACATCCACTCCACATCCACTCTGTCAGTGTCCTCTGGTCCTAGACTCCCCCACTATAGGAAACATCCTCTCCACATCCACCTTATCTGTGCCCTCTGGTCCTAGACTCCCCCACTATAGGAAACATCGTCTCCACATCCACTCTATCTGTCTCCTCTGGACCTAGACTCCCCCACTATAGGAAACATCCTCTCCACATCCACTCTATCTGTGTCCTCTGGACCTGGAATCCGCCATTATAGGAAACATCCTCTCAACATCCACACTGCCTGTGTCCTCTGGTCCTAGACTCCCCCACTATAGGAAACATCCTCTCCACATCCACTCTATCTGTGCCCTCTGGTCCTGGACTCCCCCACTAAAGGAAACATCCTCTCCACATCCACTCTATCTGTGTCCTCTGGTCCTAGACTCCCCCAATATAGGAAACATCCTCTCCACATCCACTCTATCTGTGTTGTCTGGTCCTAGACTCCCCCACTATAGGAAACATCCTCTCAACATCCACACTACCTGTGTGCTCTGGTCCTAGACTCCCCCACTATAGGAAACATCCTCTCCACATCCACTCTATCTGTGTCCTCTTGTCCTAGACTCCCCCACTATAGGAAACATCCTCTCCACATCCACTCTATCTGTGCCCTCTGGTCCTGGACTCCCCCACTATAGGAAACATTCTCTCCACATCCACTCTATCTGTGTCCTCTGGTCCTAGACTCCCCCACTATAGGAAACATCCTCTCCACATCCACTCTATCTGGGTCCTCTGGTCCTAGACTCCCCCACTATAGGAAACATCCTCTCCACATCCACTCTATCTGGTTCCTCTGGTCCTAGACTCCCCCACTATAGGAAACATGCTCTCCACATCCACTCTGTCTGTGTCCTCTGGTCCTAGACTCCCCCACTGTAGGAAACATCCTCTCCACATCCACGTTATCTGTGCCCTCTGGTCCTAGACTCCCCCACTATAGGAAACATCCACTCCACATCCACTCTATCTGTCTCCTCTGGTCCTAGACTCCCCCACTATAGGAAACATCCTCTCCACATCCACTCTATCTGTGTCCTCTGGTCCTAGACTCCCCCACTATAGGAAACATCCTCTCCACATCCACTCTATCTGTGCCCTCTGGTCCTAGACTCCCCCAATATAGGGAACATCCTCTCCACATTCACTCTATCTGTGTCCTCTCGTCCTAGACTCCCCCACTATAGGAAACATCCTCCCGACATCCAATCTATCTGTGTCCTCTGGTCCTAGACTCCCCCACTATAGGAAACAACCTGTCCACATCCACTCTATCTGTGTGCTCTGGTCCTAGACTCCCCCACTATAGGAAACATCCTCTCCACATCCACTCTATCAGTGTCCTCTGGTCCTAGACTTCCTCACAATAGGAAACATTCTCTCCATATCCACTCTATCTGTGACCTCTGGTTCCAGACTCCCTCACTATAGGAAACATCCTCTCCACATCCATTCCATCTGTGTCCTCAGGTCCTAGATTCCCCCACTATAGGAAACATTCTCTCCACATCCACTCTATCTGTGTCCTCTGGTCCTTGACTCCCCCACTATAGGAAACATCCTCTCCACATCCACTCTAACTGGGTCCTCTGTTCCTAGACTCCCCCACTATAGGAAACATCCTCTCCACATCCACTCTATCTGGGTCCTCTGGTCCTATACTCCCCCACTATAGGAAACATCCTCTCCACATCCACCTTATCTGTGCCCTCTGGTCCTAGACTCACCCACTATAGGAAACATCCTCTCCACATCCACTCTATCTGTCTCCTCTGGTCCTGGACTCCCCCACTATAAGAAATATCCTCTCCACATCCACTCTATCTGTGCCCTCTGGTCCTGGACTCCCCCACTATAGGAAACATCCTCTCCACATCCACTCTATCTGTGCTCTCTGGTCCTAGACTCCCCCAATATAGGGAACATCCTCTCCACATTCACTCTATCTGTGTCCTCTCGTCCTAGACTCCCCCACTATAGGAAACATCCTCCCGACATCCAATCTATCTGTGTGCTCTGGTCCTAGACTCCCCCACTATAGGAAACAACCTCTCCACATCCACTCTATCTGTGTGCTCTGGTCCTAGACTCCCCCACTATAGGAAACATCCTCTCCACATCCACTCTATCTGTGTCCTCTGGTCCTAGACTTCCTCACAATAGGAAACATTCTCTCCATATCCACTCTATCTGTGACCTCTGGTTCCAGTCTCCCTCACTATAGGAAACATCCTCTCCACATCCATTCCATCTGTGTCCTCAGGTCCTAGATTCCCCCACTATAGGAAACATCCTCTCCACATCCACCTTATCTGTGCCCTCTGGTCCTAGACTCCCCCACTATAGGAAACATCCTCTCCACATCCACTCCATCTGTCTCCTCTGGTCCTAGACTCCCCCACTATAGGAAACATCCTCTCCACATCCACTCTATCTGTGTCCTCTGGTCCTAGACTCCCCCACTATAGGAAACATCCTCTCCACATCCACTCTATCTGTGTCCTCTGGTCCTAGACTCCCCCTCTATAGGAAACATCCTCTGAACATCCACACTACCTGTGTCCTCTGGTCCTAGACTCCCCCACTATAGAAAACATCCTCTCCACATCCACTCTATCTGTGCCCTCTGGTCCTGGACTCCCCCACTATAGGAAACATCCTCTCCACATCCACCGTATCTGTGTCCTCTGGTCCTAGACTCCCCCACTATAGGAAACATCCTCTCCACATCCACTCTTTCTGTGTCCTCTGGTCCTAGACTCCCCCACTATAGGAAACATCCTCTCCACATCCACTCTATCTGGGTCCTCTGGTCCTAGACTCCCCCACTATAGGAAACATCCTCTCCACATCCACTCTATCTGGGTCCTCTGGTCCTAGACTCCCCCACTATAGGAAACATCCTCTCCACATCCACTCTATCTGTGCCCTCTGGTCCTGGACTCCCCCACTATTGGAAACATTCTCTCCACATCCACTCTATCTGTGTCCTCTGGTCCTAGACTCCCCCACTATAGGAAACATCCTCTCCACATCCACTCTATCTGGGTCCTCTGGTCCTAGACTCCCCCACTATAGGAAACATCCTCTCCACATCCACTCTATCTGGTTCCTCTGGTCCTAGACTCCCCCACTATAGGAAACATGCTCTCCACATCCACTCTGTCTGTGTCCTCTGGTCCTAGACTCCCCCACTGTAGGAAACATCCTCTCCACATCCACGTTATCTATGCCCTCTGGTCCTAGACTCCCCCACTATAGGAAACATCCACTCCACATCCACTCTATCTGTCTCCTCTGGTCCTAGACTCCCCCACTATAGGAAACATCCTCTCCACATCCACTCTATCTGTGTCCTCTGGTCCTAGACTCCCCCACTATAGGAAACATCCTCTCCACATCCACTCTATCTGTGCCCTCTGGTCCTAGACTCCCCCAATATAGGGAACATCCTCTCCACATTCACTCTATCTGTGTCCTCTCGTCCTAGACTCCCCCACTATAGGAAACATCCTCCCGACATCCAATCTATCTGTGTCCTCTGGTCCTAGACTCCCCCACTATAGGAAACAACCTGTCCACATCCACTCTATCTGTGTGCTCTGGTCCTAGACTCCCCCACTATAGGAAACATCCTCTCCACATCCACTCTAACTGGGTCCTCTGTTCCTAGACTCCCCCACTATAGGAAACATCCTCTCCACATCCACTCTATCTGGGTCCTCTGGTCCTATACTCCCCCACTATAGGAAACATCCTCTCCACATCCACCTTATCTGTGTCCTCTCGTCCTAGACTCCCCCACTATAGGAAACATCCTCCCGACATCCAATCTATCTGTGTCCTCTGGTCCTAGACTCCCCCACTATAGGAAACAACCTGTCCACATCCACTCTATCTGTGTGCTCTGGTCCTAGACTCCCCCACTATAGGAAACATCCTCTCCACATCCACTCTAACTGGGTCCTCTGTTCCTAGACTCCCCCACTATAGGAAACATCCTCTCCACATCCACTCTATCTGGGTCCTCTGGTCCTATACTCCCCCACTATAGGAAACATCCTCTCCACATCCACCTTATCTGTGCCCTCTGGTCCTAGACTCACCCACTATAGGAAACATCCTCTCCACATCCACTCTATCTGTCTCCTCTGGTCCTGGACTCCCCCACTATAAGAAATATCCTCTCCACATCCACTCTATCTGTGCCCTCTGGTCCTGGACTCCCCCACTATAGGAAACATCCTCTCCACATCCACTCTATCTGTGCTCTCTGGTCCTAGACTCCCCCAATATAGGGAACATCCTCTCCACATTCACTCTATCTGTGTCCTCTCGTCCTAGACTCCCCCACTATAGGAAACATCCTCCCGACATCCAATCTATCTGTGTGCTCTGGTCCTAGACTCCCCCACTATAGGAAACAACCTCTCCACATCCACTCTATCTGTGTGCTCTGGTCCTAGACTCCCCCACTATAGGAAACATCCTCTCCACATCCACTCTATCTGTGTCCTCTGGTCCTAGACTTCCTCACAATAGGAAACATTCTCTCCATATCCACTCTATCTGTGACCTCTGGTTCCAGTCTCCCTCACGATAGGAAACATCCTCTCCACATCCATTCCATCTGTGTCCTCAGGTCCTAGATTCCCCCACTATAGGAAACATCCTCTCCACATCCACTCTATCTGTGTCCTCTGGTCCTAGACTCCCCCACTATAGGAAACATCCTCTCCACATCCACTCTATCTGTGTCCTCTGGTCCTAGACTCCCCCTCTATAGGAAACATCCTCTGAACATCCACACTACCTGTGTCCTCTGGTCCTAGACTCCCCCACTATAGAAAACATCCTCTCCACATCCACTCTATCTGTGCCCTCTGGTCCTGGACTCCCCCACTATAGGAAACATCCTCTCCACATCCACTCTATCTGTGTCCTCTGGTCCTAGACTCCCCCACTATAGGAAACATCCTCTCCACATCCACTCTTTCTGTGTCCTCTGGTCCTAGACTCCCCCACTATAGGAAACATCCTCTCCACATCCACTCTATCTGGGTCCTCTGGTCCTAGACTCCCCCACTATAGGAAACATCCTCTCCACATCCACTCTATCTGGGTCCTCTGGTCCTAGACTCCCCCACTATAGGAAACATCCTCTCCACATCCACTCTGTCTGTGTCCTCTGGTCCTAGACTCCCCCACTATAGGAAACATCCTCTCCACATCCACCTTATCTGTGCCCTCTGGTCCTAGACTCCCCCACTATAGGAAACATCCTCTCCACATCCACTCCATCTGTCTCCTCTGGTCCTAGACTCCCCCACTATAGGAAACATCCTCTCCACATCCACTCTATCTGTGTCCTCTGGTCCTAGACTCCCCCACTATAGGAAACATCCTCTCCACATCCACTCTATCTGTGTCCTCTGGTCCTAGACTCCCCCATTATAGGAAACATCCTCTGAACATCCACACTACCTGTGTCCTCTGGTCCTAGACTCCCCCACTATAGGAAACATCCTCTCCACATCCACTCTATCTGTGCCCTCTGGTCCTGGACTCCCCCACTATAGGAAACATCCTCTCCACATCCATTCCATCTGTGTCCTCAGGTCCTAGATTCCCCCACTATAGGAAACATTCTCTCCACATCCACTCTATCTGTGTCCTCTGGTCCTTGACTCCCCCACTATAGGAAACATCCTCTCCACATCCACTCTAACTGGGTCCTCTGTTCCTAGACTCCCCCACTATAGGAAACATCCTCTCCACATCCACTCTATCTGGGTCCTCTGGTCCTATACTCCCCCACTATAGGAAACATCCTCTCCACATCCACCTTATCTGTGCCCTCTGGTCCTAGACTCACCCACTATAGGAAACATCCTCTCCACATCCACTCTATCTGTCTCCTCTGGTCCTGGACTCCCCCACTATAAGAAATATCCTCTCCACATCCACTCTATCTGTGCCCTCTGGTCCTGGACTCCCCCACTATAGGAAACATCCTCTCCACATCCACTCTATCTGTGCTCTCTGGTCCTAGACTCCCCCAATATAGGGAACATCCTCTCCACATTCACTCTATCTGTGTCCTCTCGTCCTAGACTCCCCCACTATAGGAAACATCCTCCCGACATCCAATCTATCTGTGTGCTCTGGTCCTAGACTCCCCCACTATAGGAAACAACCTCTCCACATCCACTCTATCTGTGTGCTCTGGTCCTAGACTCCCCCACTATAGGAAACATCCTCTCCACATCCACTCTATCTGTGTCCTCTGGTCCTAGACTTCCTCACAATAGGAAACATTCTCTCCATATCCACTCTATCTGTGACCTCTGGTTCCAGTCTCCCTCACAATAGGAAACATCCTCTCCACATCCATTCCATCTGTGTCCTCAGGTCCTAGATTCCCCCACTATAGGAAACATCCTCTCCACATCCACCTTATCTGTGCCCTCTGGTCCTAGACTCCCCCACTATAGGAAACATCCTCTCCACATCCACTCCATCTGTCTCCTCTGGTCCTAGACTCCCCCACTATAGGAAACATCCTCTCCACATCCACTCTATCTGTGTCCTCTGGTCCTAGACTCCCCCACTATAGGAAACATCCTCTCCACATCCACTCTATCTGTGTCCTCTGGTCCTAGACTCCCCCTCTATAGGAAACATCCTCTGAACATCCACACTACCTGTGTCCTCTGGTCCTAGACTCCCCCACTATAGAAAACATCCTCTCCACATCCACTCTATCTGTGCCCTCTGGTCCTGGACTCCCCCACTATAGGAAACATCCTCTCCACATCCACTCTATCTGTGTCCTCTGGTCCTAGACTCCCCCACTATAGGAAACATCCTCTCCACATCCACTCTTTCTGTGTCCTCTGGTCCTAGACTCCCCCACTATAGGAAACATCCTCTCCACATCCACTCTATCTGGGTCCTCTGGTCCTAGACTCCCCCACTATAGGAAACATCCTCTCCACATCCACTCTATCTGGGTCCTCTGGTCCTAGACTCCCCCACTATAGGAAACATCCTCTCCACATCCACTCTATCTGTGCCCTCTGGTCCTGGACTCCCCCACTATTGGAAACATTCTCTCCACATCCACTCTATCTGTGTCCTCTGGTCCTAGACTCCCCCACTATAGGAAACATCCTCTCCACATCCACTCTATCTGGGTCCTCTGGTCCTAGACTCCCCCACTATAGGAAACATCCTCTCCACATCCACTCTATCTGGTTCCTCTGGTCCTAGACTCCCCCACTATAGGAAACATGCTCTCCACATCCACTCTGTCTGTGTCCTCTGGTCCTAGACTCCCCCACTGTAGGAAACATCCTCTCCACATCCACGTTATCTATGCCCTCTGGTCCTAGACTCCCCCACTATAGGAAACATCCACTCCACATCCACTCTATCTGTCTCCTCTGGTCCTAGACTCCCCCACTATAGGAAACATCCTCTCCACATCCACTCTATCTGTGTCCTCTGGTCCTAGACTCCCCCACTATAGGAAACATCCTCTCCACATCCACTCTATCTGTGCCCTCTGGTCCTAGACTCCCCCAATATAGGGAACATCCTCTCCACATTCACTCTATCTGTGTCCTCTCGTCCTAGACTCCCCCACTATAGGAAACATCCTCCCGACATCCAATCTATCTGTGTCCTCTGGTCCTAGACTCCCCCACTATAGGAAACAACCTGTCCACATCCACTCTATCTGTGTGCTCTGGTCCTAGACTCCCCCACTATAGGAAACATCCTCTCCACATCCACTCTAACTGGGTCCTCTGTTCCTAGACTCCCCCACTATAGGAAACATCCTCTCCACATCCACTCTATCTGGGTCCTCTGGTCCTATACTCCCCCACTATAGGAAACATCCTCTCCACATCCACCTTATCTGTGCCCTCTGGTCCTAGACTCACCCACTATAGGAAACATCCTCTCCACATCCACTCTATCTGTCTCCTCTGGTCCTGGACTCCCCCACTATAAGAAATATCCTCTCCACATCCACTCTATCTGTGCCCTCTGGTCCTGGACTCCCCCACTATAGGAAACATCCTCTCCACATCCACTCTATCTGTGCTCTCTGGTCCTAGACTCCCCTAATATAGGGAACATCCTCTCCACATTCACTCTATCTGTGTCCTCTCGTCCTAGACTCCCACACTATAGGAAACATCCTCCCGACATCCAATCTATCTGTGTGCTCTGGTCCTAGACTCCCCCACTATAGGAAACAACCTCTCCACATCCACTCTATCTGTGTGCTCTGGTCCTAGACTCCCCCACTATAGGAAACATCCTCTCCACATCCACTCTATCTGTGTCCTCTGGTCCTAGACTTCCTCACAATAGGAAACATTCTCTCCATATCCACTCTATCTGTGACCTCTGGTTCCAGTCTCCCTCACTATAGGAAACATCCTCTCCACATCCATTCCATCTGTGTCCTCAGGTCCTAGATTCCCCCACTATAGGAAACATCCTCTCCACATCCACTCTATCTGTGTCCTCTGGTCCTAGACTCCCCCACTATAGGAAACATCCTCTCCACATCCACTCTATCTGTGTCCTCTGGTCCTAGACTCCCCCTCTATAGGAAACATCCTCTGAACATCCACACTACCTGTGTCCTCTGGTCCTAGACTCCCCCACTATAGAAAACATCCTCTCCACATCCACTCTATCTGTGCCCTCTGGTCCTGGACTCCCCCACTATAGGAAACATCCTCTCCACATCCACTCTATCTGTGTCCTCTGGTCCTAGACTCCCCCACTATAGGAAACATCCTCTCCACATCCACTCTTTCTGTGTCCTCTGGTCCTAGACTCCCCCACTATAGGAAACATCCTCTCCACATCCACTCTATCTGGGTCCTCTGGTCCTAGACTCCCCCACTATAGGAAACATCCTCTCCACATCCACTCTATCTGGGTCCTCTGGTCCTAGACTCCCCCACTATAGGAAACATCCTCTCCACATCCACTCTGTCTGTGTCCTCTGGTCCTAGACTCCCCCACTATAGGAAACATCCTCTCCACATCCACCTTATCTGTGCCCTCTGGTCCTAGACTCCCCCACTATAGGAAACATCCTCTCCACATCCACTCCATCTGTCTCCTCTGGTCCTAGACTCCCCCACTATAGGAAACATCCTCTCCACATCCACTCTATCTGTGTCCTCTGGTCCTAGACTCCCCCACTATAGGAAACATCCTCTCCACATCCACTCTATCTGTGTCCTCTGGTCCTAGACTCCCCCATTATAGGAAACATCCTCTGAACATCCACACTACCTGTGTCCTCTGGTCCTAGACTCCCCCACTATAGGAAACATCCTCTCCACATCCACTCTATCTGTGCCCTCTGGTCCTGGACTCCCCCACTATAGGAAACATCCTCTCCACATCCACTCTATCTGTGTCCTCTGGTCCTAGACTCCCCCACTATAGGAAACATCCTCTCCACATCCACTCTATCTGTGTCCTCTGGGTTTAGACTCCCCCACTATAGGAAACATCCTCTCCACATCCACTCTATCTGTGTGCTCTGGTCCTAGACTCCCCCAGTATAGTAAACATCCTCTCCACATCCACTCTATCTGTGCCCTCTGGTCCTGGACTCCCCCACTATAGGAAACATCCTCTCCACATCCACTCTATCTGTGTCCTCTGGTCCTAGACTCCCCCACTATAGGAAACATCCTCACCACATCCACTCTATCTGTGTCCTCTGGTCCTAGACTCCCCCACTATAGGAAACATCCTCTCCACATCCACTCTATCTGTCTCCTCTGGTCCTAGACTCCCCCACTATAGGAAACATCTTCTCCACATCCACTCTATCTGTGTCCTCTGGACCTGGAATCCGCCATTATAGGAAACATCCTCTCAACAGCCACACTACCTGTGTCCTCTGGTCCTAGACTCCCCCACTATAGGAAACATCCTCTCCACATCCACTCTATCTGGGTCCTCTGGTCCTAGACTCCCCCACTATAGGAAACATCCTCTCCACATCCACTCTATCTGGGTCCTCTGGTCCTAGACTCCCCCACTATAGGAAACATCCTCTCCACATCCACTCTGTCTGTGTCCTCTGGTCCTAGACTCCCCCACTATAGGAAACATCCTCTCCACATCCACCTTATCTGTGCCCTCTGGTCCTAGACTCCCCCACTATAGGAAACATCCTCTCCACATCCACTCCATCTGTCTCCTCTGGTCCTAGACTCCCCCACTATAGGAAACATCCTCTCCACATCCACTCTATCTGTGTCCTCTGGTCCTAGACTCCCCCACTATAGGAAACATCCTCTCCACATCCACTCTATCTGTGTCCTCTGGTCCTAGACTCCCCCAGTATAGGAAACATCCTCTCCACATCCACTCTATCTGTGCCCTCTGGTCCTGGACTCCCCCACTATAGGAAACATCCTCCCCACATCCACTCTATCTGTGTCCTCTGGTCCTAGACTCCCCCACTATAGGAAACATCCTCACCACATCCACTCTATCTGTGTCCTCTGGTCCTAGACTCCCCCACTATAGGAAACATCCTCTCCACATCCACTCTATCTGTCTCCTCTGGTCCTAGACTCCCCCACTATAGGAAACATCTTCTCCACATCCACTCTATCTGTGTCCTCTGGACCTGGAATCCGCCATTATAGGAAACATCCTCTCAACAGCCACACTACCTGTCTCCTCTGGTCCTAGACTCCCCCACTATAGGAAACATCCTCTCCACATCCACTCTATCTGTGCCCTCTGGTCCTGGACTCCCCCACTATAGGAAACATCCTCTCCACATCCACTCTATCTGTGCTCTCTGGTCCTAGACTCCCCCAATATAGGGAACATCCTCTCCACATTCACTCTATCTGTGTCCTCTCGTCCTAGACTCCCCCACTATAGGAAACATCCTCCCGACATCCAATCTATCTGTGTCCTCTGGTCCTAGACTCCCCCACTATAGGAAACAACCTCTCCACATCCACTCTATCTGTGTGCTCTGGTCCTAGACTCCCCCACTATAGGAAACATCCTCTCCACTTCCACTCTATCTGTGTCCTCTGGTCCTAGACTTCCTCACAATAGGAAACATTCTCTCCATATCCACTCTATCTGTGACCTCTGGTTCCAGTCTCCCTCACTATAGGAAACATCCTCTCCACATCCATTCCATCTGTGTCCTCAGGTCCTAGATTCCCCCACTATAGGAAACATCCTCTCCACATCCACTCTATCTGTGTCCTCTGGTCCTAGACTCCCCCACTATAGGAAACATCCTCTCCACATCCACTCTATCTGTGTCCTCTGGTCCTAGACTCCCCCTCTATAGGAAACATCCTCTGAACATCCACACTACCTGTGTCCTCTGGTCCTAGACTCCCCCACTATAGAAAACATCCTCTCCACATCCACTCTATCTGTGCCCTCTGGTCCTGGACTCCCCCACTATAGGAAACATCCTCTCCACATCCACTCTATCTGTGTCCTCTGGTCCTAGACTCCCCCACTATAGGAAACATCCTCTCCACATCCACTCTTTCTGTGTCCTCTGGTCCTAGACTCCCCCACTATAGGAAACATCCTCTCCACATCCACTCTATCTGGGTCCTCTGGTCCTAGACTCCCCCACTATAGAAACATCCTCTCCACATCCACTCTATCTGGGTCCTCTGGTCCTAGACTCCCCCACTATAGGAAACATCCTCTCCACATCCACTCTATCTGTGTCCTCTGGTCCTAGACTCCCCCACTATAGGAAACATCCTCTCCACATCCACTCTATCTGTGTCCTCTGGTCCTAGACTCCCCCATTATAGGAAACATCCTCTGAACATCCACACTACCTGTGTCCTCTGGTCCTAGACTCCCCCACTATAGGAAACATCCTCTCCACATCCACTCTATCTGTGCCCTCTGGTCCTGGACTCCCCCACTATAGGAAACATCCTCTCCACATCCACTCTATCTGTGTCCTCTGGTCCTAGACTCCCCCACTATAGGAAACATCCTCTCCACATCCACTCTATCTGTGTCCTCTGGGTTTAGACTCCCCCACTATAGGAAACATCCTCTCCACATCCACTCTATCTGTGTGCTCTGGTCCTAGACTCCCCCAGTATAGTAAACATCCTCTCCACATCCACTCTATCTGTGCCCTCTGGTCCTGGACTCCCCCACTATAGGAAACATCCTCTCCACATCCACTCTATCTGTGTCCTCTGGTCCTAGACTCCCCCACTATAGGAAACATCCTCACCACATCCACTCTATCTGTGTCCTCTGGTCCTAGACTCCCCCACTATAGGAAACATCCTCTCCACATCCACTCTATCTGTCTCCTCTGGTCCTAGACTCCCCCACTATAGGAAACATCTTCTCCACATCCACTCTATCTGTGTCCTCTGGACCTGGAATCCGCCATTATAGGAAACATCCTCTCAACAGCCACACTACCTGTGTCCTCTGGTCCTAGACTCCCCCACTATAGGAAACATCCTCTCCACATCCACTCTATCTGGGTCCTCTGGTCCTAGACTCCCCCACTATAGGAAACATCCTCTCCACATCCACTCTATCTGGGTCCTCTGGTCCTAGACTCCCCCACTATAGGAAACATCCTCTCCACATCCACTCTGTCTGTGTCCTCTGGTCCTAGACTCCCCCACTATAGGAAACATCCTCTCCACATCCACCTTATCTGTGCCCTCTGGTCCTAGACTCCCCCACTATAGGAAACATCCTCTCCACATCCACTCCATCTGTCTCCTCTGGTCCTAGACTCCCCCACTATAGGAAACATCCTCTCCACATCCACTCTATCTGTGTCCTCTGGTCCTAGACTCCCCCACTATAGGAAACATCCTCTCCACATCCACTCTATCTGTGTCCTCTGGTCCTAGACTCCCCCACTATAGGAAACATCCTCTGAACATCCACACTACCTGTGTCCTCTGGTCCTAGACTCCCCCACTATATGAAACATCCTCTCCACATCCACTCTATCTGTGCCCTCTGGTCCTGGACTCCCCCACTATAGGAAACATCCTCTCCACATCCACTCTATCTGTGTCCTCTGGTCCTAGACTCCCCCACTATAGGAATCATCCTCTCGACATCCACTCTATCTGTGTCCTCTGGGTTTAGACTCCCCCACTATAGGAAACATCCTCTCCACATCCACTCTATCTGTGTGCTCTGGTCCTAGACTCCCCCAGTATAGGAAACATCCTCTCCACATCCACTCTATCTGTGCCCTCTGGTCCTGGACTCCCCCACTATAGGAAACATCCTCCCCACATCCACTCTATCTGTGTCCTCTGGTCCTAGACTCCCCCACTATAGGAAACATCCTCACCACATCCACTCTATCTGTGTCCTCTGGTCCTAGACTCCCCCACTATAGGAAACATCCTCTCCACATCCACTCTATCTGTCTCCTCTGGTCCTAGACTCCCCCACTATAGGAAACATCTTCTCCACATCCACTCTATCTGTGTCCTCTGGACCTGGAATCCGCCATTATAGGAAACATCCTCTCAACAGCCACACTACCTGTCTCCTCTGGTCCTAGACTCCCCCACTATAGGAAACATCCTCTCCACATCCACTCTATCTGTGCCCTCTGGTCCTGGACTCCCCCACTATAGGAAACATCCTCTCCACATCCACTCTATCTGTGCTCTCTGGTCCTAGACTCCCCCAATATAGGGAACATCCTCTCCACATTCACTCTATCTGTGTCCTCTCGTCCTAGACTCCCCCACTATAGGAAACATCCTCCCGACATCCAATCTATCTGTGTCCTCTGGTCCTAGACTCCCCCACTATAGGAAACAACCTCTCCACATCCACTCTATCTGTGTGCTCTGGTCCTAGACTCCCCCACTATAGGAAACATCCTCTCCACTTCCACTCTATCTGTGTCCTCTGGTCCTAGACTTCCTCACAATAGGAAACATTCTCTCCATATCCACTCTATCTGTGACCTCTGGTTCCAGTCTCCCTCACTATAGGAAACATCCTCTCCACATCCATTCCATCTGTGTCCTCAGGTCCTAGATTCCCCCACTATAGGAAACATCCTCTCCACATCCACTCTATCTGTGTCCTCTGGTCCTAGACTCCCCCACTATAGGAAACATCCTCTCCACATCCACTCTATCTGTGTCCTCTGGTCCTAGACTCCCCCTCTATAGGAAACATCCTCTGAACATCCACACTACCTGTGTCCTCTGGTCCTAGACTCCCCCACTATAGAAAACATCCTCTCCACATCCACTCTATCTGTGCCCTCTGGTCCTGGACTCCCCCACTATAGGAAACATCCTCTCCACATCCACTCTATCTGTGTCCTCTGGTCCTAGACTCCCCCACTATAGGAAACATCCTCTCCACATCCACTCTTTCTGTGTCCTCTGGTCCTAGACTCCCCCACTATAGGAAACATCCTCTCCACATCCACTCTATCTGGGTCCTCTGGTCCTAGACTCCCCCACTATAGGAAACATCCTCTCCACATCCACTCTATCTGGGTCCTCTGGTCCTAGACTCCCCCACTATAGGAAACATCCTCTCCACATCCACTCTGTCTGTGTCCTCTGGTCCTAGACTCCCCCACTATAGGAAACATCCTCTCCACATCCACCTTATCTGTGCCCTCTGGTCCTAGACTCCCCCACTATAGGAAACATCCTCTCCACATCCACTCCATCTGTCTCCTCTGGTCCTAGACTCCCCCACTATAGGAAACATCCTCTCCACATCCACTCTATCTGTGTCCTCTGGTCCTAGACTCCCCCACTATAGGAAACATCCTCTCCACATCCACTCTATCTGTGTCCTCTGGTCCTAGACTCCCCCATTATAGGAAACATCCTCTGAACATCCACACTACCTGTGTCCTCTGGTCCTAGACTCCCCCACTATAGGAAACATCCTCTCCACATCCACTCTATCTGTGCCCTCTGGTCCTGGACTCCCCCACTATAGGAAACATCCTCTCCACATCCACTCTATCTGTGTCCTCTGGTCCTAGACTCCCCCACTATAGGAAACATCCTCTCCACATCCACTCTATCTGTGTCCTCTGGGTTTAGACTCCCCCACTATAGGAAACATCCTCTCCACATCCACTCTATCTGTGTGCTCTGGTCCTAGACTCCCCCAGTATAGTAAACATCCTCTCCACATCCACTCTATCTGTGCCCTCTGGTCCTGGACTCCCCCACTATAGGAAACATCCTCTCCACATCCACTCTATCTGTGTCCTCTGGTCCTAGACTCCCCCACTATAGGAAACATCCTCACCACATCCACTCTATCTGTGTCCTCTGGTCCTAGACTCCCCCACTATAGGAAACATCCTCTCCACATCCACTCTATCTGTCTCCTCTGGTCCTAGACTCCCCCACTATAGGAAACATCTTCTCCACATCCACTCTATCTGTGTCCTCTGGACCTGGAATCCGCCATTATAGGAAACATCCTCTCAACAGCCACACTACCTGTGTCCTCTGGTCCTAGACTCCCCCACTATAGGAAACATCCTCTCCACATCCACTCTATCTGGGTCCTCTGGTCCTAGACTCCCCCACTATAGGAAACATCCTCCACTCTATCTGGGTCCTCTGGTCCTAGACTCCCCCACTATAGGAAACATCCTCTCCACATCCACTCTGTCTGTGTCCTCTGGTCCTAGACTCCCCCACTATAGGAAACATCCTCTCCACATCCACCTTATCTGTGCCCTCTGGTCCTAGACTCCCCCACTATAGGAAACATCCTCTCCACATCCACTCCATCTGTCTCCTCTGGTCCTAGACTCCCCCACTATAGGAAACATCCTCTCCACATCCACTCTATCTGTGTCCTCTGATCCTAGACTCCCCCACTATAGGAAACATCCTCTCCACATCCACTCTATCTGTGTCCTCTGGTCCTAGACTCCCCCACTATAGGAAACATCCTCTGAACATCCACACTACCTGTGTCCTCTGGTCCTAGACTCCCCCACTATATGAAACATCCTCTCCACATCCACTCTATCTGTGCCCTCTGGTCCTGGACTCCCCCACTATAGGAAACATCCTCTCCACATCCACTCTATCTGTGTCCTCTGGTCCTAGACTCCCCCACTATAGGAATCATCCTCTCGACATCCACTCTATCTGTGTCCTCTGGGTTTAGACTCCCCCACTATAGGAAACATCCTCTCCACATCCACTCTATCTGTGTGCTCTGGTCCTAGACTCCCCCAGTATAGGAAACATCCTCTCCACATCCACTCTATCTGTGCCCTCTGGTCCTGGACTCCCCCACTATAGGAAACATCCTCCCCACATCCACTCTATCTGTGTCCTCTGGTCCTAGACTCCCCCACTATAGGAAACATCCTCACCACATCCACTCTATCTGTGTCCTCTGGTCCTAGACTCCCCCACTATAGGAAACATCCTCTCCACATCCACTCTATCTGTCTCCTCTGGTCCTAGACTCCCCCACTATAGGAAACATCTTCTCCACATCCACTCTATCTGTGTCCTCTGGACCTGGAATCCGCCATTGTAGGAAACATCCTCTCAACAGCCACACTACCTGTGTCCTCTGGTCCTAGACTCCCCCACTATAGGAAACATCCTCTCCACATCCACTCTATCTGTGCCCTCTGGTCCTGGACTCCCCCACTATAGGAAACATCCTCTCCACATCCACTCTATCTGTGCTCTCTGGTCCTAGACTCCCCCAATATAGGGAACATCCTCTCCACATTCACTCTATCTGTGTCCTCTCGTCCTAGACTCCCCCACTATAGGAAACATCCTCCCGACATCCAATCTATCTGTGTCCTCTGGTCCTAGACTCCCCCACTATAGGAAACAACCTCTCCACATCCACTCTATCTGTGTGCTCTGGTCCTAGACTCCCCCACTATAGGAAACATCCTCTCCACTTCCACTCTATCTGTGTCCTCTGGTCCTAGACTTCCTCACAATAGGAAACATTCTCTCCATATCCACTCTATCTGTGACCTCTGGTTCCAGACTCCCTCACTATAGGAAACATCCTCTCCACATCCATTCCATCTGTGTCCTCAGGTCCTAGATTCCCCCACTATAGGAAACATTCTCTCCACATCCACTCTATCTGTGTCCTCTGGTCCTAGACTCCCCCACTATAGGAAACATCCTCTCCACATTAACTCTATCTGGGTCCTCTGGTCCTAGACTCCCCCACTATAGGAAACATCCTCTCCACATCCACTCTATCTGGGTCCTCTGGTCCTAGACTCCCCCACTCTAGGAAACATCCTCTCCACATCCACTCTGTCTGTGTCCTCTGGTCCTAGACTCCCCCAAGATAGGAAACATCCTCTCCACATCCACCTTATCTGTGCCCTCTGGTCCTAGACTCCCCCACTGTAGGAAACATCCTCTCCATATCCACTCTATCTGTCTCCTCTGGTCCTAGACTCCCCCACTATAGGAAACATCCTCTCCACATCCACTCTATCTGTGCCCTCTGGTCCTGGACTCCCCCACTATAGGAAACATCCTCTCCACATCCACTCTATCTGTGCTCTCTGGTCCTAGACTCCCCCAATATAGGGAACATCCTCTCCACATTCACTCTATCTGTGTCCTCTCGTCCTAGACTCCCCCACTATAGGAAACATCCTCCCGACATCCAATCTATCTGTGTCCTCTGGTCCTAGACTCCCCCAATATAGGAAGCAACCTCTCCACATCCACTCTATCTGTGTGCTCTGGTCCTAGACTCCCCCACTATAGGAAACATACTCTCCACATCCACTCAATCTGTGCCCTCTGGTCCTAGACTCCCCCAATATAGGGAACATCCTCTCCACATTCACTCTATCTGTGTCCTCTCGTCCTAGACTCCCCCACTATAGGAAACATCCTCCCGACATCCAATCTATCTGTGTCCTCTGGTCCTAGACTCCCCCAGTATAGGCAACATCCTCTCCACATCCACTCTATCTGTGCCCTCTGGTCCTTGACTCCACCACTATAGGAAACATCCTCTCCACATCCACTCTATCTGGGTCCTCTGGTCCTAGACTCCCCCACTATAGGAAACATCCTCTCCACATCCACTCTGTCTGTCTCCTCTGGTCCTAGATTCCCCCACTATAGGAAACATCCTCTCCACATCCACCTAATCTGTGCCCTCTGGTCCTAGACTCCCCCACTATAGGAAACATCCTCTCCACATCCACACCATCTGTCTCCTCTGGTCCTAGACTCCCCCACTATAGGAAACATCCTCTCCACATCCACTCTATCTGTGTCCTCTGGTCCTAGACTCCCCCACTATAGGAAACATCCTCTCCACATCCACTCTATCTGTGTCCTCTGGTCCTAGACTCCCCCACTATAGGAAACATCCTCTGAACATCCACACTACCTGTGTCCTCTGGTCCTAGACTCCCCCACTATAGGAGACATCCTCTCCACATCCACTCTATCTGTGCCCTCTGGTCCTGGACGCCCCCACTATAGGAAACATCCTCTCCACATCCACTCTATCTGTGTCCTCTGGTCCTAGACTCCCCCACTATAGGAAACATCCTCTCCACATCCACGCTATCTGTGTCCTCTGGGTTTAGACTCCCCCACTATAGGAAACATCCTCTCCACATCCACTCTATCTGTGTGCTCTGGTCCTAGACTCCCCCAGTATAGGAAACATCCACTCCACATCCACTCTATCTGTGCCCTCTGGTCCTGGACTCCCCCACTATAGGAAACATCCTCTCCACATCCACTCTATCTGTGTCCTCTGGTCCTAGACTCCCCCACTATAGGAAACATCCTCTCCACATCCACTCTATCTGTGTCCTCTGGTCCTAGACTCCCCCACTATACGAAACATCCTCTCCACATCCACTCTATCTGTCTCCTCTGGTCCTAGACTCCCCCACTATAGGAAACATCTTCTCCACATCCACTCTATCTGTGTCCTCTGGACCTGGAATCCGCCATTATAGGAAACATCCTCTCAACATCCACACTACCTGTGTCCTCTGGTCCTAGACTCCCCCACTATAGGAAACATCCTCTCCACATCCACTCTATCTGTGCCCTCTGGTCCTGGACTCCCCCACTATAGGAAACATCCTCTCCACATCCACTCTATCTGTGTCCTCTGGTCCTAGACTCCCCCACTATAGGAAACATCCTCACCACATCCACTCTATCTGTGTCCTCTGGTCCTAGACTCCCCCACTATAGGAAACATCCTCTCCACATCCACTCTATCTGTCTCCTCTGGTCCTAGACTCCCCCACTATAGGAAACATCTTCTCCACATCCACTCTATCTGTGTCCTCTGGACCTGGAATCCGCCATTATAGGAAACATCCTCTCAACAGCCACACTACCTGTGTCCTCTGGTCCTAGACTCCCCCACTATAGGAAACATCCTCTCCACATCCACTCTATCTGTGCCCTCTGGTCCTGGACTCCCCCACTATAGGAAACATCCTCTCCACATCCACTCTATCTGTGCTCTCTGGTCCTAGACTCCCCCAATATAGGGAACATCCTCTCCACATTCACTCTATCTGTGTCCTCTGGTCCTAGACTCCCCCACTATAGGAAACAACCTCTCCACATCCACTCTATCTGTGTGCTCTGGTCCTAGACTCCCCCACTATAGGAAACATCCTCTCCACTTCCACTCTATCTGTGTCCTCTGGTCCTAGACTTCCTCACAATAGGAAACATTCTCTCCATATCCACTCTATCTGTGAACTCTGGTTCCAGACTCCCTCACTATAGGAAACATCCTCTCCACATCCATTCCATCTGTGTCCTCAGGTCCTAGATTCCCCCACTATAGGAAACATTCTCTCCACATCCACTCTATCTGTGTCCTCTGGTCCTAGACTCCCCCACTATAGGAAACATCCTCTCCACATTAACTCTATCTGGGTCCTCTGGTCCTAGACTCCCCCACTATAGGAAACATCCTCTCCACATCCACTCTATCTGGGTCCTCTGGTCCTAGACTCCCCCACTCTAGGAAACATCCTCTCCACATCCACTCTGTCTGTGTCCTCTGGTCCTAGACTCCCCCAAGATAGGAAACATCCTCTCCACATCCACCTTATCTGTGCCCTCTGGTCCTAGACTCCCCCACTGTAGGAAACATCCTCTCCATATCCACTCTATCTGTCTCCTCTGGTCCTAGACTCCCCCACTATAGGAAACATCCTCTCCACATCCACTCTATCTGTGCCCTCTGGTCCTGGACTCCCCCACTATAGGAAACATCCTCTCCACATCCACTCTATCTGTGCTCTCTGGTCCTAGACTCCCCCAATATAGGGAACATCCTCTCCACATTCACTCTATCTGTGTCCTCTCGTCCTAGACTCCCCCACTATAGGAAACATCCTCCCGACATCCAATCTATCTGTGTCCTCTGGTCCTAGACTCCCCCAATATAGGAAGCAACCTCTCCACATCCACTCTATCTGTGTGCTCTGGTCCTAGACTCCCCCACTATAGGAAACATACTCTCCACATCCACTCAATCTGTGCCCTCTGGTCCTAGACTCCCCCAATATAGGGAACATCCTCTCCACATTCACTCTATCTGTGTCCTCTGGACCTGGAATCCGCCATTATAGGAAACATCCTCTCAACATCCACACTACCTGTGTCCTCTGGTCCTAGACTCCCCCACTATAGGAAACATCCTCTCCACATCCACTCTATCTGTGCCCTCTGGTCCTGGACTCCCCCACTATAGGAAACATCCTCTCCACATCCACTCTATCTGTGTCCTCTGGTCCTAGACTCCCCCACTATAGGAAACATCCTCACCACATCCACTCTATCTGTGTCCTCTGGTCCTAGACTCCCCCACTATAGGAAACATCCTCTCCACATCCACTCTATCTGTCTCCTCTGGTCCTAGACTCCCCCACTATAGGAAACATCTTCTCCACATCCACTCTATCTGTGTCCTCTGGACCTGGAATCCGCCATTATAGGAAACATCCTCTCAACAGCCACACTACCTGTCTCCTCTGGTCCTAGACTCCCCCACTATAGGAAACATCCTCTCCACATCCACTCTATCTGTGCCCTCTGGTCCTGGACTCCCCCACTATAGGAAACATCCTCTCCACATCCACTCTATCTGTGCTCTCTGGTCCTAGACTCCCCCAATATAGGGAACATCCTCTCCACATTCACTCTATCTGTGTCCTCTCGTCCTAGACTCCCCCACTATAGGAAACATCCTCCCGACATCCAATCTATCTGTGTCCTCTGGTCCTAGACTCCCCCACTATAGGAAACAACCTCTCCACATCCACTCTATCTGTGTGCTCTGGTCCTAGACTCCCCCACTATAGGAAACATCCTCTCCACTTCCACTCTATCTGTGTCCTCTGGTCCTAGACTTCCTCACAATAGGAAACATTCTCTCCATATCCACTCTATCTGTGACCTCTGGTTCCAGACTCCCTCACTATAGGAAACATCCTCTCCACATCCATTCCATCTGTGTCCTCAGGTCCTAGATTCCCCCACTATAGGAAACATTCTCTCCAGATCCACTCTATCTGTGTCCTCTGGTCCTAGACTCCCCCACTATAGGAAACATCCTCTCCACATCCACTCTATCTGGGTCCTCTGGACCTAGACTCCCCCACTATAGGAAACATCCTCTCCACATCCACTCTATCTGGGTCCTCTGGTCCTAGACTCCCCCACTCTAGGAAACATCCTCTCCACATCCACTCTGTCTGTGTCCTCTGGTCCTAGACTCCCCCACGATAGGAAACATCCTCTCCACATCCACCTTATTTGTGCCCTCTGGTCCTAGACTCCCCCACTGTAGGAAACATCCTCTCCATATCCACTCTATCTGTCTCCTCTGGTCCTAGACTCCCCCACTATAGGAAACATCCTCTCCACATCCACTCTATCTGTGCCCTCTGGTCCTGGACTCCCCCACTATAGGAAACATCCTCTCCACATCCACTCTATCTGTGCTCTCTGGTCCTAGACTCCCCCAATATAGGGAACATCCTCTCCACATTCACTCTATCTGTGTCCTCTCGTCCTAGACTCCCCCACTATAGGAAACATCCTCCCGACATCCAATCTATCTGTGTCCTCTGGTCCTAGACTCCCCCAATATAGGAAGCAACCTCTCCACATCCACTCTATCTGTGTGCTCTGGTCCTAGACTCCCCCACTATAGGAAACATACTCTCCACATCCACTCAATCTGTGCCCTCTGGTCCTAGACTCCCCCAGTATAGGGAACATCCTCTCCACATTCACTCTATCTGTGTCCTCTCGTCCTAGACTCCCCCACTATAGGAAACATCCTCCCGACATCCAATCTATCTGTGTCCTCTGGTCCTAGACTCCCCCAGTATAGGAAACATCCTCTCCACATCCACTCTATCTGTGCCCTCTGGTCCTGGACTCCACCACTATAGGAAACATCCTCTCCACATCCACTCTATCTGGGTCCTCTGGTCCTAGACTCCCCCACTATAGGAAACATCCTCTCCACATCCACTCTGTCTGTCTCCTCTGGTCCTAGACTCCCCCACTATAGGAAACATCCTCTCCACATCCACCTTATCTGTGCCCTCTGGTCCTAGACTCCCCCACTATAGGAAACATCCTCTCCACATACACTCCATCTGTCTCCTCTGGTCCTAGATTCCCCCACTATAGGAAACATCCTCTCCACATCCACTCTATCTGTGTCCTCTGGTCCTAGACTCCCCCACTATAGGAAACATACTCTCCACATCCACTCAATCTGTGCCCTCTGGTCCTAGACTCCCCCAGTATAGGGAACATCCTCTCCACATTCACTCTATCTGTGTCCTCTCGTCCTAGACTCCCCCACTATAGGAAACATCCTCCCGACATCCAATCTATCTGTGTCCTCTGGTCCTAGACTCCCCCAGTATAGGAAACATCCTCTCCACATCCACTCTATCTGTGCCCTCTGGTCCTGGACTCCACCACTATAGGAAACATCCTCTCCACATCCACTCTATCTGGGTCCTCTGGTCCTAAACTCCCCCACTATAGGAAACATCCTCTCCACATCCACTCTGTCTGTCTCCTCTGGTCCTAGACTCCCCCACTATAGGAAACATCCTCTCCACATCCACCTTATCTGTGCCCTCTGGTCCTAGACTCCCCCACTATAGGAAACATCCTCTCCACATACACTCCATCTGTCTCCTCTGGTCCTAGATTCCCCCACTATAGGAAACATACTCTCCACATCCACTCTATCTGTGTCCTCTGGTCCTAGACTCCCCCACTATAGGAAACATCCTCTCCACATCCACTCTATCTGTGTCCTCTGGTCCTAGTCTCCCCCACTATAGGAAACATCCTCTGAACATCCACACTACCTGTGTCCTCTGGTCCTAGACTCCCCCACTATAGGAGACATCCTCTCCACATCCACTCTATCTGTGCCCTCTGGTCCTAGACTCCCCCACTATAGGAAACATCCTCTCCACATCCACGCTATCTGTGTCCTCTGGGTTTAGACTCCCCCACTATAGGAAACATCCTCTCCACATCCACTCTATCTGTGTGCTCTGGTCCTAGACTCCCCCAGTATAGGAAACATCCTCTCCACATCCACTCTATCTGTGCCCTCTGGTCCTGGACTCCCCCACTATAGGAAACATCCTCTCCACATCCACTCTATCTGTGTCCTCTGGTCCTAGACTCCCCCACTATAGGAAACATCCTCTCCACATCCACTCTATCTGTGTCCTCTGGTCCTAGACTCCCCCACTATACGAAACATCCTCTCCACATCCACTCTATCTGTCTCCTCTGGTCCTAGACTCCCCCACTATAGGAAACATCTTCTCCACATCCACTCTATCTGTGTCCTCTGGACCTGGAATCCGCCATTATAGGAAACATCCTCTCAACATCCACACTACCTGTGTCCTCTGGTCCTAGACTCCCCCACTATAGGAAACATCCTCTCCACATCCACTCTATCTGTGCCCTCTGGTCCTGGACTCCCCCACTATAGGAAACATCCTCTCCACATCCACTCTATCTGTGCTCTCTGGTCCTAGACTCCCCCAATATAGGGAACATCCTCTCCACATTCACTCTATCTGTGTCCTCTCGTCCTAGACTCCCCCACTATAGGAAACATCCTCCCGACATCCAATCTATCTGTGTCCTCTGGTCCTAGACTCCCCCACTATAGGAAACAACCTCTCCACATCCACTCTATCTGTGTGCTCTGGTCCTAGACTCCCCCACTATAGGAAGCATCCTCTCCACTTCCACTCTATCTGTGTCCTCTGGTCCTAGACTTCCTCACAATAGGAAACATTCTCTCCACATCCACTCTATCTGTGACCTCTGGTTCCAGACTCCCTCACTATAGGAAACATCCTCTCCACATCCATTCCATCTGTGTCCTCAGGTCCTAGATTCCCCCACTATAGGAAACATTCTCTCCACATCCACTCTATCTGTGTCCTCTGGTCTTAGACTCCCCCACTATAGGAAACATCCTCTCCACATCCACTCTATCTGGGTCCTCTGGTCCTAGACTCCCCCACTCTAGGAAACATCCTCTCCACATCCACTCTGTCTGTGTCTTCTGGTCCTAGACTCCCCCACTATAGGAAACATCCTCTCCACATCCACCTTATCTGTGCCCTCTGGTCCTAGACTCCCCCACTGTAGGAAACATCCTCTCCACATCCACTCTATCTGTCTCCTCTGGTCCTAGACTCCCCCACTATAGGAAACATCCTCTCCACATCCACTCTATCTGTGTCCTCTGGACCTGGAATCCGCCATTATAGGAAACATCCTCTCAACATCCACACTGCCTGTGTCCTCTGGTCCTAGACTCCCCCACTATAGGAAACATCCTCTCCACATCCACTCAATCTGTGCCCTCTGGTCCTAGACTCCCCCAATATAGGGAACATCCTCTCCACATTCACTCTATCTGTGTCCTCTGGTCCTAGACTCCCCCACTATAGGAAACAACCTCTCCACATCCACTCTATCTGTGTGCTCTGGTCCTAGACTCCCCCACTATAGGAAACATACTCTCCACATCCACTCTATCTGTGTCCTCTGGTCCTAGACTTCCTCACAATAGGATACATTCTCTCCATATCCACTCTATCTGTGACCTCTGGTTCCAGTCTCCCTCACTATAGGAAACAACCTCTCCACATCCATTCCATCTGTGTCCTCAGGTCCTAGATTCCCCCACTATAGGAAACATCCTCTCCACATCCACCTTATCTGTGCCCTCTGGTCCTAGACTCCCCCACTATAGGAAACATCCTCTCCACATCCACTCCATCTGTCTCCTCTGGTCCTAGACTCCCCCACTATAGGAAACATCCTCTCCACATCCACTCTATCTGTGTCCTCTGGTCCTAGACTCCCCCACTATAGGAAACATCCTCTGAACATCCACACTACCTGTGTCCTCTGGTCCTAGACTCCCCCACTATAGGAAACATCCTCTCCACATCCACTCCATCTGTCTCCTCTGGTCCTAGACTCCCCCACTATAGGAAACATCCTCTGAACATCCACACTACCTGTGTCCTCTGGTCCTAGACTCCCCCACTATAGGAAACATCCTCTCCACATCCACTCTATCTGTGCCCTCTGGTCCTGGACTCCCCCACTATAGGAAACATCCTCTCCACATCCACTCTATCTGTGTCCTCTGGTCCTAGACTCCCCCACTATAGGAAACATCCTCTCCACATCCACTCTTTCTGTGTCCTCTGGTCCTAGACTCCCCCAATATAGGAAACATCCTCTCCACATCCACTCTATCTGGGTCCTCTGGTCCTAGACTCCCCCACTATAGGAAACATCCTCTCCACATCCACTCTATCTGGGTCCTCTGGTCCTAGACTCCCCCACTATAGGAAACATCCTCTCCACATCCACTCTGTCTGTGTCCTCTGGTCCTAGACTCCCCCACTATAGGAAACATCCTCCCGACATCCACCTTATCTGTGCCCTCTGGTCCTAGACTCCCCCACTATAGGAAACATCCTCTCCACATCCACTCCATCTGACTCCTCTGGTCCTAGACTCCCCCACTATAGGAAACATCCTCTCCACATCCACTCTATCTGTGTCCTCTGGTCCTAGACTCCCCCACTATAGGAAACATCCTCTCCACATCCACTCTATCTGTGTCCTCTGGTCCTAGACTCCCCCACTATAGGAAACATCCTCTGAACATCCACACTACCTGTGTCCTCTGGTCCTAGACTCCCCCACTATAGGAAACATCCTCTCCACATCCACTCTATCTGTGCCCTCTGGTCCTGGACTCCCCCACTATAGGAAACATCCTCTCCACATCCACTCTATCTGTGTCCTCTGGTCCTAGACTCCCCCACTATGGGAAACATCCTCTCCACATCCACTCTATCTGTGTCCTCTGGGTTTAGACTCCCCCACTATAGGAAACATCCTCTCCACATCCACTCTATCTGTGTCCTCTGGTCCTAGACTCCCCCACTATAGGAAACATCCTCTCCACATCCACTCTATCTGTGTCTCTGGTCCTAGACTCCCCCACTATAGGAAACATCCTCTCCACATGCACTCTATCTGTCTCCTCTGGTCCTAGACTCCCCCACTATAGGAAACATCCTCTCCACATCCACTCTATCTGTGTCCTCTGGACCTGGAATCCGCCATTATAGGAAACATTCTCTCAACATCCACACTGCCTGTGTCCTCTGGTCCTAGACTCCCCCACTATAGGAAACATCCTCTCCACATCCACTCTATCTGTGCCCTCTGGTCCTGGACTCCCCCACTATAGGAAACATCCTCTCCACATCCACTTTATCTGTGTCTCTGGTCCTAGACTCCCCCACTATAGGAAACATCCTCTCCACATCCACTCTATCTGTGCCCTCTGGTCCTGGACTCCCCACTATAGGAAACATCCTCTCCACATCCACTCTATCTGTGTCCTCTGGTCCTAGACTCCCCCACTATAGGAAACATCCTCACCACATCCACTCTATCTGTGTCCTCTGGTCCTAGACTCCCCCACTATAGGAAACATCCTCTCCACATCCACTCTATCTGTCTCCTCTGGTCCTAGACTACCCCACTATAGGAAACATCTTCTCCACATCCACTCTATCTGTGTCCTCTGGACCTGGAATCCGCCATTATAGGAAACATCCTCTCAACAGCCACACTACCTGTGTCCTCTGGTCCTAGACTCCCCCACTATAGGAAACATCCTCTCCACATCCACTCTATCTGTGCCCTCTGGTCCTGGACTCCCCCACTATAGGAAACATCCTCTCCACATCCACTCTATCTGTGTGCTCTGGTCCTAGACTCCCCCACTATAGGAAACATCCTCTCCACTTCCACTCTATCTGTGTCCTCTGGTCCTAGACTTCCTCACAATAGGAAACATTCTCTCCATATCCACTCTATCTGTGACCTCTGGTTCCAGACTCCCTCACTATAGGAAACATCCTCTCCACATCCATTCCATCTGTGTCCTCAGGTCCTAGATTCCCCCACTATAGGAAACATTCTCTCCACATCCACTCTATCTGTGTCCTCTGGTCCTAGACTCCCCCACTATAGGAAACATCCTCTCCACATCCACTCTATCTGGGTCCTCTGGTCCTAGACTCCCCCACTATAGGAAACATCCTCTCCACATCCACTCTATCTGGGTCCTCTGGTCCTAGACTCCCCCACTCTAGGAAACATCCTCTCCACATCCACTCTGTCTGTGTCCTCTGGTCCTAGACTCCCCCACTATAGGAAACATCCTCTCCACATCCACCTTATCTGTGCCCTCTGGTCCTAGACTCCCCCACTGTAGGAAACATCCTCTCCACATCCACTCTATCTGTCTCCTCTGGTCCTAGACTCCCCCACTATAGGAAACATCCTCTCCACATCCACTCTATCTGTGCCCTCTGGTCCTGGACTCCCCCACTATAGGAAACATCCTCTCCACATCCACTCATTCTGTGCCCTCTGGTCCTAGACTCCCCCAATATAGGGAACATCCTCTCCACATTCACTCTATCTGTGTCCTCTCGTCCTAGACTCCCCCACTATAGGAAACATCCTCCCGACATCCAATCTATCTGTGTCCTCTGGTCCTAGACTCCCCCAGTATAGGAAACATCCTCTCCACATCCACTCTATCTGTGCCCTCTGGTCCTGGACTCCCCCACTATAGGAAACATCCTCTCCACATCCACTCTATCTGGGTCCTCTGGTCCTAGACTCCCCCACTATAGGAAACATCCTCTCCACATCCACTCTATCTGGGTACTCTTGTCCTAGACTCCCCCACTATAGGAAACATCCTCTCCACATCCACTCTGTCTGTGTCCTCTGGTCCTAGACTCCCCCACTATAGGAAACATCCTCCCCACATCCACCTTATCTGTGCCCTCTGGTCCTAGACTCCCCCACTATAGGAAACATCCTCTCCACATCCACTCCATCTGTCTCCTCTGGTCCTAGACTCCCCCACTATAGGAAACATCCTCTCCACATCCACTCTATCTGTGTCCTCTGGTCCTAGACTCCCCCACTATAGGAAACATCCTCTCCACATCCACTCTATCTGTGTCCTCTGGTCCTAGACTCCCCCACTATAGGAAACATCCTCTGAACATCCACACTACCTGTGTCCTCTGGTCCTAGACTCCCCCACTATAGGAAACATCCTCTCCACATCCACTCTATCTGTGCCCTCTGGTCCTGGACTCCCCCACTATAGGAAACATCCTCTCCACATCCACTCTATCTGTGTCCTCTGGTCCTAGACTCCCCCACTATAGGAAACATCCTCTCCACATCCACTCTATCTGTGTCCTCTGGGTTTAGACTCCCCCACTATAGAAAACATCCTCCACATCCACTCTATCTGTGTGCTCTGGTCCTAGACTCCCCCAGTATAGGAAACATCCTCTCCACATCCACTCTATCTGTGCCCTCTGGTCCTGGACTCCACCACTATAGGAAACATCCTCTCCACATCCACTCTATCTGTGTCCTCTGGACCTAGACTCCCCCACTATAGGAAACATCCTCTCCACATCCACTCTATCTGTGTCCTCTGGTCCTAGACTCCCCCACTATAGGAAACATCCTCTCCACATCCACTCTATCTGTCTCCTCTGGTCCTAGACTCCCCCACTATAGTAAACATCTTCTCCACATCCACTCTATCTGTGTCCTCTGGACCTGGAATCCGCCATTATAGGAAACATCCTCTCAACATCCACACTACCTGTGTCCTCTGGTCCTAGACTCCCCCACTATAGGAAACATCCTCTCCACATCCACTCTATCTGTGTCCTCTGGTCCTGGACTCCCCCACTATAGGAAACATCCTCTCCACATCCACTCTATCTGTGCTCTCTGGTCCTAGACTCCCCCAATATAGGGAACATCCTCTCCACATTCACTCTATCTGTGTCCTCTCGTCCTAGACTCCCCCACTATAGGAAACATCCTCCCGACATCCAATCTATCTGTGTCCTCTGGTCCTAGACTCCCCCACTATAGGAAACAACCTCTCCACATCCACTCTATCTGTAAGCTCTGGTCCTAGACTCCCCCACTATAGGAAGCATCCTCTCCACTTCCACTCTATCTGTGTCCTCTGGTCCTAGACTTCCTCACAATAGGAAACATTCTCTCCATATCCACTCTATCTGTGACCTCTGGTTCCAGACTCCCTCACTATAGGAAACATCCTCTCCACATCCATTCCATCTGTGTCCTCAGGTCCTAGATTCCCCCACTATAGGAAACATTCTCTCCACATCCACTCTATCTGTGTCCTCTGGTCCTAGACTCCCCCACTATAGGAAACATCCTCTCCACATCCACTCTATCTGGGTCCTCTGGTCCTAGACTCCCCCACTATACGAAACATCCTCTCCACATCCACTCTATCTGGGTCCTCTGGTCCTAGACTCCCCCACTCTAGGAAACATCCTCTCCACATCCACTCTGTCTGTGTCCTCTGGTCCTAGACTCCCCCACTATAGGAAACATACTCTCCACATCCACCTTATCTGTGCCCTCTGGTCCTAGACTCCCCCACTGTAGGAAACATCCTCTCCACATCCACTCTATCTGTCTCCTCTGGTCCTAGACTCCCCCACTATAGGAAACATCCTCTCCACATCCACTCTATCTGTGTCCTCTGGACCTGGAATCCGCCATTATAGGAAACATCCTCTCAACATCCACACTGCCTGTGTCCTCTGGTCCTAGACTCCCCCACTATAGGAAACATACTATCCACATCCACTCAATCTGTGCCCTCTGGTCCTAGACTCCCCCAATATAGGGAACATCCTCTCCACATTCACTCTATCTGTGTCCTCTGGTCCTAGACTCCCCCACTATAGGAAACAACCTCTCCACATCCACTCTATCTGTGTGCTCTGGTCCTAGACTCCCCCACTATAGGAAACATACTCTCCACATCCACTCTATCTGTGTCCTCTGGTCCTAGACTTCCTCACAATAGGAAACATTCTCTCCATATCCACTCTATCTGTGACCTCTGGTTCCAGTCTCCCTCACTATAGGAAACAACCTCTCCACATCCATTCCATCTGTGTCCTCAGGTCCTAGATTCCCCCACTATAGGAAACATCCTCTCCACATCCACCTTATCTGTGCCCTCTGGTCCTAGACTCCCCCACTATAGGAAACATCCTCTCCACATCCACTCCATCTGTCTCCTCTGGTCCTAGACTCCCCCACTATAGGAAACATCCTCTCCACATCCACTCTATCTGTGTCCTCTGGTCCTAGACTCCCCCACTATAGGAAACATCCTCTGAACATCCACACTACCTGTGTCCTCTGGTCCTAGACTCCCCCACTATAGGAAACATCCTCTCCACATCCACTCTATCTGTGCCCTCTGGTCCTGGACTCCCCCACTATAGGAAACATCCTCTCCACATCCACTCTATCTGTGTCCTCTGGTCCTAGACTCCCCCACTATAGGAAACATCCTCTCCACATCCACTCTTTCTGTGTCCTCTGGTCCTAGACTCCCCCACTATAGGAAACATCCTCTCCACATCCACTCTATCTGGGTCCTCTGGTCCTAGACTCCCCCACTATAGGAAACATCCTCTCCACATCCACTCTATCTGGGTCCTCTGGTCCTAGACTCCCCCACTATAGGAAACATCCTCTCCACATCCACTCTGTCTGTGTCCTCTGGTCCTAGACTCCCCCACTATAGGAAACATCCTCCCGACATCCACCTTATCTGTGCCCTCTGGTCCTAGACTCCCCCACTATAGGAAACATCCTCTCCACATCCACTCCATCTGTCTCCTCTGGTCCTAGACTCCCCCACTATAGGAAACATCCTCTCCACATCCACTCTATCTGTGTCCTCTGGTCCTAGACTCCCCCACTATAGGAAACATCCTCTCCACATCCACTCTATCTGTGTCCTCTGGTCCTAGACTCCCCCACTATAGGAAACATCCTCTGAACATCCACACTACCTGTGTCCTCTGGTCCTAGACTCCCCCACTATAGGAAACATCCTCTCCACATCCACTCTATCTGTGCCCTCTGGTCCTGGACTCCCCCACTATAGGAAACATCCTCTCCACATCCACTCTATCTGTGTCCTCTGGTCCTAGACTCCCCCACTATAGGAAACATCCTCTCCACATCCACTCTATCTGTGTCCTCTGGGTTTAGACTCCCCCACTATAGGAAACATCCTCTCCACATCCACTCTATCTGTGTCCTCTGGTCCTAGACTCCCCCACTATAGGAAACATCCTCTCCACATCCACTCTATCTGTGTCTCTGGTCCTAGACTCCCCCACTATAGGAAACATCCTCTCCACATGCACTCTATCTGTCTCCTCTGGTCCTAGACTCCCCCACTATAGGAAACATCCTCTCCACATCCACTCTATCTGTGTCCTCTGGACCTGGAATCCGCCATTATAGGAAACATCCTCTCAACATCCACACTGCCTGTGTCCTCTGGTCCTAGACTCCCCCACTATAGGAAACATCCTCTCCACATCCACTCTATCTGTGCCCTCTGGTCCTGGACTCCCGCACTATAGGAAACATCCTCTCCACATCCACTTTATCTGTGTCTCTGGTCCTAGACTCCCCCACTATAGGAAACATCCTCTCCACATCCACTCTATCTGTGCCCTCTGGTCCTGGACTCCCCCACTATAGGAAACATCCTCTCCACATCCACTCTATCTGTGTCCTCTGGTCCTAGACTCCCCCACTATAGGAAACATCCTCACCACATCCACTCTATCTGTGTCCTCTGGTCCTAGACTCCCCCACTATAGGAAACATCCTCTCCACATCCACTCTATCTGTCTCCTCTGGTCCTAGACTACCCCACTATAGGAAACATCTTCTCCACATCCACTCTATCTGTGTCCTCTGGACCTGGAATCCGCCATTATAGGAAACATCCTCTCAACAGCCACACTACCTGTGTCCTCTGGTCCTAGACTCCCCCACTATAGGAAACATCCTCTCCACATCCACTCTATCTGTGCCCTCTGGTCCTGGACTCCCCCACTATAGGAAACATCCTCTCCACATCCACTCTATCTGTGTGCTCTGGTCCTAGACTCCCCCACTATAGGAAACATCCTCTCCACTTCCACTCTATCTGTGTCCTCTGGTCCTAGACTTCCTCACAATAGGAAACATTCTCTCCATATCCACTCTATCTGTGACCTCTGGTTCCAGACTCCCTCACTATAGGAAACATCCTCTCCACATCCATTCCATCTGTGTCCTCAGGTCCTAGATTCCCCCACTATAGGAAACATTCTCTCCACATCCACTCTATCTGTGTCCTCTGGTCCTAGACTCCCCCACTATAGGAAACATCCTCTCCACATCCACTCTATCTGGGTCCTCTGGTCCTAGACTCCCCCACTATAGGAAACATCCTCTCCACATCCACTCTATCTGGGTCCTCTGGTCCTAGACTCCCCCACTCTAGGAAACATCCTCTCCACATCCACTCTGTCTGTGTCCTCTGGTCCTAGACTCCCCCACTATAGGAAACATCCTCTCCACATCCACCTTATCTGTGCCCTCTGGTCCTAGACTCCCCCACTGTAGGAAACATCCTCTCCACATCCACTCTATCTGTCTCCTCTCGTCCTAGACTCCCCCACTATAGGAAACATCCTCTCCACATCCACTCTATCTGTGCCCTCTGGTCCTGGACTCCCCCACTATAGGAAACATCCTCTCCACATCCACTCTATCTGTGCTCTCTGGTCCTAGACTCCCCTATTATAGGGAACATCCTCTCCACATTCTCTCTATCTGTGTCCTCTCGTCCTAGACTCCCCCACTATAGGAAACATCCTCCCGACATCCAATCTATCTGTGTCCTCTGGTCCTAGACTCCCCCAATATAGGAAGCAACCTCTCCACATCCACTCTATCTGTGTGCTCTGGTCCTAGACTCCCCCACTATAGGAAACATCCTCTCCACATCCACTCAATCTGTGCCCTCTGGTCCTAGACTCCCCCAATATAGGGAACATCCTCTCCACATTCACTCTATCTGTGTCCTCTCGTCCTAGACTCCCCCACTATAGGAAACATCCTCCCGACATCCAATCTATCTGTGTCCTCTGGTCCTAGACTCCCCCAGTATAGGAAACATCCTCTCCACATCCACTCTATCTGTGCCCTCTGGTCCTGGACTCCCCCACTATAGGAAACATCCTCTCCACATCCACTCAATCTGGGTCCACTGGTCCTAGACTCCCCCACTATAGGAAACATCCTCTCCACATCCACTCTATCTGGGTCCTCTGGTCCTAGACTCCCCCACTATAGGAAACATCCTCTCCACATCCACTCTGTCTGTGTCCTCTGGTCCTAGACTCCCCCACTATAGGAAACATCCTCTCCACATCCACCTTATCTGTGCCCTCTGGTCCTAGACTCCCCCACTATAGGAAACATCCTCTCCACATCCACTCCATCTGTCTCCTCTGGTCCTAGACTCCCCCACTATAGGAAACATCCTCTCCACATCCACTCTATCTGTGTCCTCTGGTCCTAGACTCCCCCACTATAGGAAACATCCTCTCCACATCCACTCTATCTGTGTCCTCTGGTCCTAGACTCCCCCACTATAGGAAACATCCTCTGAACATCCACACTACCTGTGTCCTCTGGTCCTAGACTCCCCCACTATAGGAAACATCCTCTCCCCATCCACTCTATCTGTGCCCTCTGGTCCTGGACTCCCCCACTATAGGAAACATCCTCTCCACATCCACTCTATCTGTGTCCTCTGGTCCTAGACTCCCCCACTATAGGAAACATCCTCTCCACATCCACTCTATATGTGTCCTCTGGGTTTAGACTCCCCCACTATAGGAAACATCCTCTCCACATCCACTCTATCTGTGTGCTCTGGTCCTAGACTCCCCCAGTATAGGAAACATCCTCTCCACATCCACTCTATCTGTGCCCTCTGGTCCTGGACTCCCCCACTATAGGAAACATCCTCTCCACATCCACTCTATCTGTGCTCTCTGGTCCTAGACTCCCCCAATATAGGGAACATCCTCTCCACATTCACTCTATCTGTGTCCTCTCGTCCTAGACTCCCCCACTATAGGAAACATCCTCCCGACATCCAATCTATCTGTGTCCTCTGTTCCTAGACTCCCCCAATATAGGAAGCAACCTCTCCACATCCACTCTATCTGTGTGCTCTGGTCCTAGACTCCCCCACTATAGGAAACATCCTCTCCACATCCACTCAATCTGTGCCCTCTGGTCCTAGACTCCCCCAATATAGGGAACATCCTCTCCACATTCACTCTATCTGTGTCCTCTCGTCCTAGACTCCCCCACTATAGGAAACATCCTCCCGACATCCAATCTATCTGTGTCCTCTGGTCCTAGACTCCCCCAGTATAGGAAACATCCTCTCCACATCCACTCTATCTGTGCCCTCTGGTCCTGGACTCCCCCACTATAGGAAACATCCTCTCCACATCCACTCTATCTGGGTCCTCTGGTCCTAGACTCCCCCACTATAGGAAACATCCTCTCCACATCCACTATATCTGGGTCCTCTGGTCCTAGACTCCCCCACTATAGGAAACATCCTCTCCACATCCACTCTGTCTGTGTCCTCTGGTCCTAGACTCCCCCACTATAGGAAACATCCTCTCCACATCCACCTTATCTGTGCCCTCTGGTCCTAGACTCCCCCACTATAGGAAACATCCTCTCCACATCCACTCCATCTGTCTCCTCTGGTCCTAGACTCCCCAACTATAGGAAACATCCTCTCCACATCCACTCTATCTGTGTCCTCTGGTCCTAGACTCCCCCACTATAGGAAACATCCTCTCCACATCCACTCTATCTGTGTCCTCTGGTCCTAGACTCCCCCACTATAGGAAACATCCTCTGAACATCCACACTACCTGTGTCCTCTGGTCCTAGACTCCCCCACTATAGGAAACATCCTCTCCACATCCACTCTATCTGTGCCCTCTGGTCCTGGACTCCCCCACTATAGGAAACATCCTCTCCACATCCACTCTATCTGTGTCCTCTGGTCCTAGACTCCCCCACTATAGGAAACATCCTCTCCACATCCACTCTATCTGTGTCCTCTGGGTTTAGACTCCCCCACTATAGGAAACATCCTCTCCACATCCACTCTATCTGTGTGCTCTGGTCCTAGACTCCCCCAGTATAGGAAACATCCTCTCCACATCCACTCTATCTGTGCCCTCTGGTCCTGGACTCCCCCACTATAGGAAACATCCTCTCCACATCCACTCTATCTGTGTCCTCTGGACCTAGACTCCCCCACTATAGGAAACATCCTCTCCACATCTACTCTATCTGTGTCCTCTGGTCCTAGACTCCCCCACTATAGGAAACATCCTCTCCACATCCACTCTATCTGTGCCCTCTGGTCCCGGACTCCCCCACTATAGGAAACATCCTCTCCACATCCACTCTATCTGTGCTCTCTGGTCCTAGACTCCCCCAATATAGGGAACATCCTCTCCACATTCACTCTATCTGTGTCCTCTCGTCCTAGACTCCCCCACTATAGGAAACATCCTCCCGACATCCAATCTATCTGTGTCCTCTGGTCCTAGACTCCCCCACTATAGGAAACAACCTCTCCACATCCACTCTATCTGTGTGCTCTGGTCCTAGACTCCCCCACTATAGGAAACATCCTCTCCACTTCCACTCTATCTGTGTCCTCTGGTCCTAGACTTCCTCACAATAGGAAACATTCTCTCCATATCCACTCTATCTGTGACCTCTGGTTCCAGACTCCCTCACTATAGGAAACATCCTCTCCACATCCATTCCATCTGTGTCCTCAGGTCCTAGATTCCCCCACTATAGGAAACATTCTCTCCACATCCACTCTATCTGTGTCCTCTGGTCCTAGACTCCCCCACTATAGGAAACATCCTCTCCACATCCACTCTATCTGTGTCCTCTGGTCCTAAACTCCCCCACTATAGGAAACATCCTCTCCACATCCACTCTATCTGGGTCCTCTGGTCCTAGACTCCCCCACTCTAGGAAACATCCTCTCCACATCCACTCTGTCTGTGTCCTCTGGTCCTAGACTCACCCACTATAGGAAACATCCTCTCCACATCCACCTTATCTGTGCCCTCTGGTCCTAGACTCCCCCACTGTAGGAAACATCCTCTCCACATGCACTCTATCTGTCTCCTCTGGTCCTAGACTCCCCCACTATAGGAAACATCCTCTCCACATCCACTCTATCTGTGTCCTCTGGACCTGGAATCCGCCATTATAGGAAACATCCTCTCAACATCCACACTGCCTGTGTCCTCTGGTCCTAGACTCCCCCACTATAGGAAACATCCTCTCCACATCCACTCTATCTGTGCCCTCTGGTCCTGGACTCCCCCACTATAGGAAACATCCTCTCCACATCCACTTTATCTGTGTCTCTGGTCCTAGACTCCCCCACTATAGGAAACATCCTCTCCACATCCACTCTATCTGGGTCCTCTGGTCCTAGACTCCCCCAGCATAGGAAACATCCTCTCCACATCCACTCTATCTGTGCCCTCTGGTCCTGGACTCCCCCACTATAGGAAACATCCTCTCCACATCCACTCTCAGTGTCCTCTGGTCCTAGACTCCCCCACTATAGGAAACATCCTCCCGACATCCAATCTATCTGTGTCCTCTGGTCCTAGACTCCCCCAATATAGGAAGCAACCTCTCCACATCCACTCTATCTGTGTGCTCTGGTCCTAGACTCCCCCACTATAGGAAACATCCTCTCCACATCCACTCAATCTGTGCCCTCTGGTCCTAGACTCCCCCAATATAGGGAACATCCTCTCCACATTCACTCTATCTGTGTCCTCTCGTCCTAGACTCCCCCACTATAGGAAACATCCTCCCGACATCCAATCTATCTGTGTCCTCAGGTCCTAGATTCCCCCACTATAGGAAACATTCTCTCCACATCGACTCTATCTGTGTCCTCTGGTCCTAGACTCCCCCACTATAGGAAACATCCTCTCCACATCCACTCTATCTGGGTCCTCTGGTCCTAGACTCCCCCACTATAGGAAACATCCTCTCCACTTCCACTGTATCTGGGTCCTCTGGTCCTAGACTCCCCCACTCTAGGAAACATCCTCTCCACATCCACTCTGTCTGTGTCCTCTGGTCCTAGACTCCCCCACTATAGGAAACATCCTCTCCACATCCACCTTATCTGTGCCCTCTGGTCCTAGACTCCCCCACTGTAGGAAACATCCTCTCCACATCCACTCTATCTGTCTCCTCTGGTCCTAGACTCCCCCACTATAGGAAGCAACCTCTCCACATCCACTCTATCTGTGTGCTCTGGTCCTAGACTCCCCCACTATAGGAAACATCCTCTCCACATCCACTCTATCTGTGTCCTCTGGTCCTAGACTCCCCCACTATAGGAAACATCCTCTCCACATCCACTCTATCTGTGTCCTCTGGTCCTAGACTCCCCCACTATAGGAAACATCCTCTGAACATCCACACTACCTGTGTCCTCTGGTCCTAGACTCCCCCACTATAGGAAACATCCTCTCCCCATCCACTCTATCTGTGCCCTCTGGTCCTGGACTCCCCCACTATAGGAAACATCCTCTCCACATCCACTCTATCTGTGTCCTCTGGGTTTAGACTCCCCCACTATAGGAAACATCCTCTCCACATCCACTCTATCTGTGTGCTCTGGTCCTAGACTCCCCCAGTATAGGAAACATCCTCTCCACATCCACTCTATCTGTGCCCTCTGGTCCTGGACTCCCCCACTATAGGAAACATCCTCTCCACATCCACTCTATCTGTGCTCTCTGGTCCTAGACTCCCCCAATATAGGGTACATCCTCTCCACATTCACTCTATCTGTGTCCTCTCGTCCTAGACTCCCCCACTATAGGAAACATCCTCCCGACATCCAATCTATCTGTGTCCTCTGGTCCTAGACTCCCCCAATATAGGAAGCAACCTCTCCACATCCACTCTATCTGTGTGCTCTGGTCCTAGACACCCCCACTATAGGAAACATCCTCTCCACATCCACTCAATCTGTGCCCTCTGGTCCTAGACTCCCCCAATATAGGGAACATCCTCTCCACATTCACTCTATCTGTGTCCTCTCGTCCTAGACTCCCCCACTATAGGAAACATCCTCCCGACATCCAATCTATCTGTGTCCTCTGGTCCTAGACTCCCCCAGTATAGGAAACATCCTCTCCACATCCACTCTATCTGTGCCCTCTGGTCCTGGACTCCCCCACTATAGGAAACATCCTCTCCACATCCACTCTATCTGGGTCCTCTGGTCCTAGCCTCCCCCACTATAGGAAACATCCTCTCCACATCCACTATATCTGGGTCCTCTGGTCCTAGACTCCCCCACTATAGGAAACATCCTCTCCACATCCACTCTGTCTGTGTCCTCTGGTCCTAGACTCCCCCACTATAGGAAACATCCTCTCCACATCCACCTTATCTGTGCCCACTGGTCCTAGACTCCCCCACTATAGGAAACATCCTCTCCACATCCACTCCATCTGTCTCCTCTGGTCCTAGACTCCCCCACTATAGGAAACATCCTCTCCACATCCACTCTATCTGTGTCCTCTGGTCCTAGACTCCCCCACTATAGGAAACATCCTCTCCACATCCACTCTATCTGTGTCCTCTGGTCCTAGACTCCCCCACTATAGGAAACATCCTCTGAACATCCACTCTATCTGCGCCCTCTGGTCCTGGACTCCCCCACTATAGGAAACATCCTCTCCACATCCACTCTATCTGTGTCCTCTGGTCCTAGACTCCCCCACTATAGGAAACATCCTCTCCACATCCACTCTATCTGTGTCCTCTGGGTTTAGACTCCCCCACTATAGGAAACATCCTCTCCACATCCACTCTATCTGTGTGCTCTGGTACTAGACTCCCCCAGTATAGGAAACATCCTCTCCACATCCACTCTATCTGTGCCCTCTGGTCCTGGACTCCCCCACTATAGGAAACATCCTCTCCACATCCACTCTATCTGTGTCCTCTGGACCTAGACTCCCCCACTATAGGAAACATCCTCTCCACATCTACTCTATCTGTGTCCTCTGGTCCTAGACTCCCCCACTATAGGAAACATCCTCTCCACATCCACTCTATCTGTGCCCTCTGGTCCTGGACTCCCCCACTATAGGAAACATCCTCTCCACATCCACTCTATCTGTGCTCTCTGGTCCTAGACTCCCCCAATATAGGGAACATCCTCTCCACATTCACTCTATCTGTGTCCTCTCGTCCTAGACTCCCCCACTATAGGAAACATCCTCCCGACATCCAATCTATCTGTGTCCTCTGGTCCTAGACTCCCCCACTATAGGAAACAACCTCTCCACATCCACTCTATCTGTGTGCTCTGGTCCTAGACTCCCCCACTATAGGAAACATCCTCTCCACTTCCACTCTATCTGTGTCCTCTGGTCCTAGACTTCCTCACAATAGGAAACATTCTCTCCATATCCACTCTATCTGTGACCTCTGGTCCTAGACTCCCCCACTATAGGAAACATCCTCTCCACATCCACTCTATCTGGGTCCTCTGGTCCTAGACTCCCCCACTATAGGAAACATCCTCTCCACATCCACTCTATCTGGGTCCTCTGGTCCTAGACTCCCCCACTCTAGGAAACATCCTCTCCACATCCACTCTGTCTGTGTCCTCTGGTCCTAGACTCACCCACTATAGGAAACATCCTCTCCACATCCACCTTATCTGTGCCCTCTGGTCCTAGACTCCCCCACTGTAGGAAACATCCTCTCCACATGCACTCTATCTGTCTCCTCTGGTCCTAGACTCCCCCACTATAGGAAACATCCTCTCCACATCCACTCTATCTGTGTCCTCTGGACCTGGAATCCGCCATTATAGGAAACATCCTC
The DNA here is from genome assembly GCF_030144855.1 of Hypanus sabinus. Lineage (NCBI taxonomy): Eukaryota > Metazoa > Chordata > Chondrichthyes > Myliobatiformes > Dasyatidae > Hypanus > Hypanus sabinus. Next base: position 133,814 of record NW_026781618.1, on the reverse strand, counting down.
TCAACATCCACACTGCCTGTGTCCTCTGGTCCTAGACTCCCCCACTATAGGAAACATCCTCTCCACATCCACTCTATGTGTGCCCTCTGGTCCTGGACTCCCCCACTATAGGAAACATCCTCTCCACATCCACTTTATCTGTGTCTCTGGTCCTAGACTCCCCCACTATAGGAAACATCCTCTCCACATCCACTCTATCTGGGTCCTCTGGTCCTAGACTCCCCCAGTATAGGAAACATCCTCTCCACATCCACTCTATCTGTGCCCTCTGGTCCTGGACTCCCCCACTATAGGAAACATCCTCTCCACATCCACTCTGTCAGTGTCCTCTGGTCCTAGACTACCCCACTATAGGAAACATCCTCCCGACATCCAATCTATCTGTGTCCTCTGGTCCTAGACTCCCCCAATATAGGAAGCAACCTCTCCACATCCACTCTATCTGTGTGCTCTGGTCCTAGACTCCCCCACTATAGGAAACATCCTCTCCACATCCACTCAATCTGTGCCCTCTGGTCCTAGACTCCCCCAATATAGGGAACATCCTCTCCACATTCACTCTATCTGTGTCCTCTCGTCCTAGACTCCCCCACTATAGGAAACATCCTCCCGACATCCAATCTATCTGTGTCCTCAGGTCCTAGATTCCCCCACTATAGGAAACATTCTCTCCACATCCACTCTATCTGTGTCCTCTGGTCCTAGACTCCCCCACTATAGGAAACATCCTCTCCACATCCACTCTATCTGGGTCCTCTGGTCCTAGACTCCCCCACTATAGGAAACATCCTCTCCACATCCACTGTATCTGGGTCCTCTGGTCCTAGACTCCCCCACTCTAGGAAACATCCTCTCCACATCCACTCTGTCTGTGTCCTCTGGTCCTAGACTCCCCCACTATAGGAAACATCCTCTCCACATCCACCTTATCTGTGCCCTCTGGTCCTAGACTCCCCCACTGTAGGAAACATCCTCTCCACATCCACTCTATCTGTCTCCTCTGGTCCTAGACTCCCCCACTATAGGAAACATCCTCTCCACATCCACTCTATCTGTGCCCTCTGGTCCTGGACTCCCCCACTATAGGAAACATCCTCTCCACATCCACTCTATCTGTGCTCTCTGGTCCTAGACTCCCCCAATATAGGGAACATCCTCTCCACATTCACTCTATCTGTGTCCTCTCGTCCTAGACTCCCCCACTATAGGAAACATCCTCCCGACATCCAATCTATCTGTGTCCTCTGGTCCTAGACTCCCCCAATATAGGAAGCAACCTCTCCACATCCACTCTATCTGTGTGCTCTGGTCCTAGACTCCCCCACTATAGGAAACATCCTCTCCACATCCACTCAATCTGTGCCCTCTGGTCCTAGACTCCCCCAATATAGGGAACATCCTCTCCACATTCACTCTATCTGTGTCCTCTCGTCCTAGACTCCCCCACTATAGGAAACATCCTCCCGACATCCAATCTATCTGTGTCCTCTGGTCCTAGACTCCCCCAGTATAGGAAACATCCTCTCCACATCCACTCTATCTGTGCCCTCTGGTCCTGGACTCCCCCACTATAGGAAACATCCTCTCCACATCCACTCTATCTGTGTCCTCTGGTCCTAGACTCCCCCACTATAGGAAACATCCTCTCCACATCCACTCTATCTGTGTCCTCTGGGTTTAGACTCCCCCACTATAGGAAACATCCTCTCCACATCCACTCTATCTGTGTGCTCTGGTCCTAGACTCCCCCAGTATAGGAAACATCCTCTCCACATCCACTCTATCTGTGCCCTCTGGTCCTGGACTCCCCCACTATAGGAAACATCCTCTCCACATCCACTCTATCTGTGTCCTCTGGACCTAGACTCCCCCACTATAGGAAACATCCTCTCCACATCTACTCTATCTGTGTCCTCTGGTCCTAGACTCCCCCACTATAGGAAACATCCTCTCCACATCCACTCTATCTGTGCCCTCTGGTCCTGGACTCCCCCACTATAGGAAACATCCTCTCCACATCCACTCTATCTGTGCTCTCTGGTCCTAGACTCCCCCAATATAGGGAACATCCTCTCCACATTCACTCTATCTGTGTCCTCTGGTCCTAGACTCCCCCACTATAGGAAACAACCTCTCCACATCCACTCTATCTGTGTGCTCTGGTCCTAGACTCCCCCACTATAGGAAACATCCTCTTCACTTCCACTCTATCTGTGTCCTCTGGTCCTAGACTTCCTCACAATAGGAAACATTCTCTCCATATCCACTCTATCTGTGACCTCTGGTTCCAGACTCCCTCACTATAGGAAACATCCTCTCCACATCCATTCCATCTGTGTCCTCAGGTCCTAGATTCCCCCACTATAGGAAACATTCTCTCCACATCCACTCTATCTGTGTCCTCTGGTCCTAGACTCCCCCACTATAGGAAACATCCTCTCCACATCCACTCTATCTGGGTCCTCTGGTCCTAGACTCCCCCACTATAGGAAACATCCTCTCCACATCCACTCTATCTGGGTCCTCTGGTCCTAGACTCCCCCACTCTAGGAAACATCCTCTCCACATCCACTCTGTCTGTGTCCTCTGGTCCTAGACTCACCCACTATAGGAAACATCCTCTCCACATCCACCTTATCTGTGCCCTCTGGTCCTAGACTCCCCCACTGTAGGAAACATCCTCTCCACATGCACTCTATCTGTCTCCTCTGGTCCTAGACTCCCCCACTATAGGAAACATCCTCTCCACATCCACTCTATCTGTGTCCTCTGGACCTGGAATCCGCCATTATAGGAAACATCCTCTCAACATCCACACTGCCTGTGTCCTCTGGTCCTAGACTCCCCCACTATAGGAAACATCCTCTCCACATCCACTCTATCTGTGCCCTCTGGTCCTGGACTCCCCCACTATAGGAAACATCCTCTCCACATCCACTTTATCTGTGTCTCTGGTCCTAGACTCCCCCACTATAGGAAACATCCTCTCCACATCCACTCTATCTGGGTCCTCTGGTCCTAGACTCCACCAGTATAGGAAACATCCTCTCCACATCCACTCTATCTGTGCCCTCTGGTCCTGGACTCCCCCACTATAGGAAACATCCTCTCCACATCCACTCTGTCAGTGTCCTCTGGTCCTAGACTCCCCCACTATAGGAAACATCCTCCCGACATCCAATCTATCTGTGTCCTCTGGTCCTAGACTCCCCCAATATAGGAAGCAACCTCTCCACATCCACTCTATCTGTGTGCTCTGGTCCTAGACTCCCCCACTATAGGAAACATCCTCTCCACATCCACTCAATCTGTGCCCTCTGGTCCTAGACTCCCCCAATATAGGGAACATCCTCTCCACATTCACTCTATCTGTGTCCTCTCGTCCTAGACTCCCCCACTATAGGAAACATCCTCCCGACATCCAATCTATCTGTGTCCTCTGGTCCTAGACTCCCCCAATATAGGAAGCAACCTCTCCACATCCACTCTATCTGTGTGCTCTGGTCCTAGACTCCCCCAGTATAGGAAACATCCTCTCCACATCCACTCAATCTGTGCCCTCTGGTCCTAGACTCCCCCAATATAGGGAACATCCTCTCCACATTCACTCTATCTGTGTCCTCTCGTCCTAGACTCCCCCACTATAGGAAACATCCTCCCGACATCCAATCTATCTGTGTCCTCTGGTCCTAGACTCCCCCAGTATAGGAAACATCCTCTCCACATCCACTCTATCTGTGCCCTCTGGTCCTGGACTCCCCCACTATAGGAAACATCCTCTCCACATCCACTCTATCTGGGTCCTCTGGTCCTAGACTCCCCCACTATAGGAAACATCCTCTCCACATCCACTATATCTGGGTCCTCTGGTCCTAGACTCCCCCACTATAGGAAACATCCTCTCCACATCCACTCTGTCTGTGTCCTCTGGTCCTAGACTCCCCCACTATAGGAAACTTCCTCTCCACATCCACCTTATCTGTGCCCTCTGGTCCTAGACTCCCCCACTATAGGAAACATCCTCTCCACATCCACTCCATCTGTCTCCTCTGGTCCTAGACTCCCCCACTATAGGAAACATCCTCTCCACATCCACTCTATCTGTGTCCTCTGGTCCTAGACTCCCCCACTATAGGAAACATCCTCTCCACATCCACTCTATCTGTGTCCTCTGGTCCTAGACTCCCCCACTATAGGAAACATCCTCTGAACATCCACACTACCTGTGTCCTCTGGTCCTAGACTCCCCCACTATAGGAAACATCCTCTCCACATCCACTCTATCTGTGCCCTCTGGTCCTGGACTCCCCCACTATAGGAAACATCCTCTCCACATCCACTCTATCTGTGTCCTCTGGTCCTAGACTCCCCCACTATAGGAAACATCCTCTCCACATCCACTCTATCTGTGTCCTCTGGGTTTAGACTCCCCCACTATAGGAAACATCCTCTCCACATCCACTCTATCTGTGTGCTCTGGTCCTAGACTCCCCCAGTATAGGAAACATCCTCTCCACATCCACTCTATCTGTGCCCTCTGGTCCTGGACTCCCCCACTATAGGAAACATCCTCTCCACATCCACTCTATCTGTGTCCTCTGGACCTAGACTCCCCCACTATAGGAAACATCCTCTCCACATCTACTCTATCTGTGTCCTCTGGTCCTAGACTCCCCCACTATAGGAAACATCCTCTCCACATCCACTCTATCTGTGCCCTCTGGTCCTGGACTCCCCCACTATAGGAAACATCCTCTCCACATCCACTCTATCTGTGCTCTCTGGTCCTAGACTCCCCCAATATAGGGAACATCCTCTCCACATTCACTCTATCTGTGTCCTCTCGTCCTAGACTCCCCCACTATAGGAAACATCCTCCCGACATCCAATCTATCTGTGTCCTCTGGTCCTAGACTCCCCCACTATAGGAAACAACCTCTCCACATCCACTCTATCTGTGTGCTCTGGTCCTAGACTCCCCCACTATAGGAAACATCCTCTCCACTTCCACTCTATCTGTGTCCTCTGGTCCTAGACTTCCTCACAATAGGAAACATTCTCTCCATATCCACTCTATCTGTGACCTCTGGTTCCAGACTCCCTCACTATAGGAAACATCCTCTCCACATCCATTCCATCTGTGTCCTCAGGTCCTAGATTCCCCCACTATAGGAAACATTCTCTCCACATCCACTCTATCTGTGTCCTCTGGTCCTAGACTCCCCCACTATAGGAAACATCCTCTCCACATCCACTCTATCTGGGACCTCTGGTCCTAGACTCCCCCACTATAGGAAACATCCTCTCCACATCCACTCTATCTGGGTCCTCTGGTCCTAGACTCCCCCACTCTAGGAAACATCCTCTCCACATCCACTCTGTCTGTGTCCTCTGGTCCTAGACTCACCCACTATAGGAAACATCCTCTCCACATCCACCTTATCTGTGCCCTCTGGTCCTAGACTCCCCCACTGTAGGAAACATCCTCTCCACATGCACTCTATCTGTCTCCTCTGGTCCTAGACTCCCCCACTATAGGAAACATCCTCTCCACATCCACTCTATCTGTGTCCTCTGGACCTGGAATCCGCCATTATAGGAAACATCCTCTCAACATCCACACTGCCTGTGTCCTCTGGTCCTAGACTCCCCCACTATAGGAAACATCCTCTCCACATCCACTCTATCTGTGCCCTCTGGTCCTGGACTCCCCCACTATAGGAAACATCCTCTCCACATCCACTTTATCTGTGTCTCTGGTCCTAGACTCCCCCACTATAGGAAACATCCTCTCCACATCCACTCTATCTGGGTCCTCTGGTCCTAGACTCCCCCAGTATAGGAAACATCCTCTCCACATCCACTCTATCTGTGCCCTCTGGTCCTGGACTCCCCCACTATAGGAAACATCCTCTCCACATCCACTCTGTCAGTGTCCTCTGGTCCTAGACTCCCCCACTATAGGAAACATCCTCCCGACATCCAATCTATCTGTGTCCTCTGGTCCTAGACTCCCCCAATATAGGAAGCAACCTCTCCACATCCACTCTATCTGTGTGCTCTGGTCCTAGACTCCCCCACTATAGGAAACATCCTCTCCACATCCACTCAATCTGTGCCCTCTGGTCCTAGACTCCCCCAATATAGGGAACATCCTCTCCACATTCACTCTATCTGTGTCCTCTCGTCCTAGACTCCCCCACTATAGGAAACATCCTCCCGACATCCAATCTATCTGTGTCCTCAGGTCCTAGATTCCCCCACTATAGGAAACATTCTCTCCACATCCACTCTATCTGTGTCCTCTGGTCCTAGACTCCCCCACTATAGGAAACATCCTCTCCACATCCACTCTATCTGGGTCCTCTGGTCCTAGACTCCCCCACTATAGGAAACATCCTCTCCACATCCACTGTATCTGGGTCCTCTGGTCCTAGACTCCCCCACTCTAGGAAACATCCTCTCCACATCCACTCTGTCTGTGTCCTCTGGTCCTAGACTCCCCCACTATAGGAAACATCCTCTCCACATCCACCTTATCTGTGCCCTCTGGTCCTAGACTCCCCCACTGTAGGAAACATCCTCTCCACATCCACTCTATCTGTCTCCTCTGGTCCTAGACTCCCCCACTATAGGAAACATCCTCTCCACATCCACTCTATCTGTGCCCTCTGGTCCTGGACTCCCCCACTATAGGAAACATCCTCTCCACATCCACTCTATCTGTGCTCTCTGGTCCTAGACTCCCCCAATATAGGGAACATCCTCTCCACATTCACTCTATCTGTGTCCTCTCGTCCTAGACTCCCCCAATATAGGAAACATCCTCTCCACATCCACTCAATCTGTGCCCTCTGGTCCTAGACTCCCCCAATATAGGGAACATCCTCTCCACATTCACTCTATCTGTGTCCTCTCGTCCTAGACTCCCCCACTATAGGAAACATCCTCCCGACATCCAATCTATCTGTGTCCTCAGGTCCTAGATTCCCCCACTATAGGAAACATTCTCTCCACATCCACTCTATCTGTGTCCTCTGGTCCTAGACTCCCCCACTATAGGAAACATCCTCTCCACATCCACTCTATCTGGGTCCTCTGGTCCTAGACTCCCCCACTATAGGAAACATCCTCTCCACATCCACTGTATCTGGGTCCTCTGGTCCTAGACTCCCCCACTCTAGGAAACATCCTCTCCACATCCACTCTGTCTGTGTCCTCTGGTCCTAGACTCCCCCACTATAGGAAACATCCTCTCCACATCCACCTTATCTGTGCCCTCTGGTCCTAGACTCCCCCACTGTAGGAAACATCCTCTCCACATCCACTCTATCTGTCTCCTCTGGTCCTAGACTCCCCCACTATAGGAAACATCCTCTCCACATCCACTCTATCTGTGCCCTCTGGTCCTGGACTCCCCCACTATAGGAAACATCCTCTCCACATCCACTCTATCTGTGCTCTCTGGTCCTAGACTCCCCCAATATAGGGAACATCCTCTCCACATTCACTCTATCTGTGTCCTCTCGTCCTAGACTCCCCCACTATAGGAAACATCCTCCCGACATCCAATCTATCTGTGTCCTCTGGTCCTAGACTCCCCCAATATAGGAAGCAACCTCTCCACATCCACTCTATCTGTGTGCTCTGGTCCTAGACTCCCCCACTATAGGAAACATCCTCTCCACATCCACTCAATCTGTGCCCTCTGGTCCTAGACTCCCCCAATATAGGGAACATCCTCTCCACATTCACTCTATCTGTGTCCTCTCGTCCTAGACTCCCCCACTATAGGAAACATCCTCCCGACATCCAATCTATCTGTGTCCTCTGGTCCTAGACTCCCCCAGTATAGGAAACATCCTCTCCACATCCACTCTATCTGTGCCCTCTGGTCCTGGACTCCCCCACTATAGGAAACATCCTCTCCACATCCACTCTATCTGGGTCCTCTGGTCCTAGACTCCCCCACTATAGGAAACATCCTCTCCACATCCACTCTATCTGGGTCCTCTGGTCCTAGACTCCCCCACTATAGGAAACATCCTCTCCACATCCACTCTGTCTGTGTCCTCTGGTCCTAGACTCCCCCACTATAGGAAACATCCTCTCCACATCCACCTTATCTGTGCCCTCTGGTCCTAGACTCCCCCACTATAGGAAACATCCTCTCCACATCCACTCCATCTGTCTCCTCTGGTCCTAGACTCCCACACTATAGGAAACATCCTCTCCACATCCACTCTATCTGTGTCCTCTGGTCCTAGACTCCCCCACTATAGGAAACATCCTCTCCACATCCACTCTGTCTGTGTCCTCTGGTCCTAGACTCACCCACTATAGGAAACATCCTCTCCACATCCACCTTATCTGTGCCCTCTGGTCCTAGACTCCCCCACTGTAGGAAACATCCTCTCCACATGCACTCTATCTGTCTCCTCTGGTCCTAGACTCCCCCACTATAGGAAACATCCTCTCCACATCCACTCTATCTGTGTCCTCTGGACCTGGAATCCGCCATTATAGGAAACATCCTCTCAACATCCACACTGCCTGTGTCCTCTGGTCCTAGACTCCCCCACTATAGGAAACATCCTCTCCACATCCACTCTATCTGTGCCCTCTGGTCCTGGACTCCCCCACTATAGGAAACATCCTCTCCACATCCACTTTATCTGTGTCTCTGGTCCTAGACTCCCCCACTATAGGAAACATCCTCTCCACATCCACTCTATCTGGGTCCTCTGGTCCTAGACTCCCCCAGTATAGGAAACATCCTCTCCACATCCACTCTATCTGTGCCCTCTGGTCCTGGACTCCCCCACTATAGGAAACATCCTCTCCACATCCACTCTGTCAGTGTCCTCTGGTCCTAGACTCCCCCACTATAGGAAACATCCTCCCGACATCCAATCTATCTGTGTCCTCTGGTCCTAGACTCCCCCAATATAGGAAGCAACCTCTCCACATCCACTCTATCTGTGTGCTCTGGTCCTAGACTCCCCCACTATAGGAAACATCCTCTCCACATCCACTCAATCTGTGCCCTCTGGTCCTAGACTCCCCCAATATAGGGAACATCCTCTCCACATTCACTCTATCTGTGTCCTCTCGTCCTAGACTCCCCCACTATAGGAAACATCCTCCCGACATCCAATCTATCTGTGTCCTCAGGTCCTAGATTCCCCCACTATAGGAAACATTCTCTCCACATCCACTCTATCTGTGTCCTCTGGTCCTAGACTCCCCCACTATAGGAAACATCCTCTCCACATCCACTCTATCTGGGTCCTCTGGTCCTAGACTCCCCCACTATAGGAAACATCCTCTCCACATCCACTGTATCTGGGTCCTCTGGTCCTAGACTCCCCCACTCTAGGAAACATCCTCTCCACATCCACTCTGTCTGTGTCCTCTGGTCCTAGACTCCCCCACTATAGGAAACATCCTCTCCACATCCACCTTATCTGTGCCCTCTGGTCCTAGACTCCCCCACTGTAGGAAACATCCTCTCCACATCCACTCTATCTGTCTCCTCTGGTCCTAGACTCCCCCACTATAGGAAACATCCTCTCCACATCCACTCTATCTGTGCCCTCTGGTCCTGGACTCCCCCACTATAGGAAACATCCTCTCCACATCCACTCTATCTGTGCTCTCTGGTCCTAGACTCCCCCAATATAGGGAACATCCTCTCCACATTCACTCTATCTGTGTCCTCTCGTCCTAGACTCCCCCACTATAGGAAACATCCTCCCGACATCCAATCTATCTGTGTCCTCTGGTCCTAGACTCCCCCAATATAGGAAGCAACCTCTCCACATCCACTCTATCTGTGTGCTCTGGTCCTAGACTCCCCCACTATAGGAAACATCCTCTCCACATCCACTCAATCTGTGCCCTCTGGTCCTAGACTCCCCCAATATAGGGAACATCCTCTCCACATTCACTCTATCTGTGTCCTCTCGTCCTAGACTCCCCCACTATAGGAAACATCCTCCCGACATCCAATCTATCTGTGTCCTCTGGTCCTAGACTCCCCCAGTATAGGAAACATCCTCTCCACATCCACTCTATCTGTGCCCTCTGGTCCTGGACTCCCCCACTATAGGAAACATCCTCTCCACATCCACTCTATCTGGGTCCTCTGGTCCTAGACTCCCCCACTATAGGAAACATCCTCTCCACATCCACTCTATCTGGGTCCTCTGGTCCTAGACTCCCCCACTATAGGAAACATCCTCTCCACATCCACTCTGTCTGTGTCCTCTGGTCCTAGACTCCCCCACTATAGGAAACATCCTCTCCACATCCACCTTATCTGTGCCCTCTGGTCCTAGACTCCCCCACTATAGGAAACATCCTCTCCACATCCACTCCATCTGTCTCCTCTGGTCCTAGACTCCCACACTATAGGAAACATCCTCTCCACATCCACTCTATCTGTGTCCTCTGGTCCTAGACTCCCCCACTATAGGAAACATCCTCTCCACATCCACTCTATCTGTGTCCTCTGGTCCTAGACTCCCCCACTATAGGAAACATCCTCTCCACATCCACTCTATCTGTGCCCTCTGGTCCTGGACTCCCCCACTATAGGAAACATCCTCTCCACATCCACTCTATCTGTGTCCTCTGGTCCTAGACTCCCCCACTATAGGAAACATCCTCTCCACATCCACTCTATCTGTGTCCTCTGGGTTTAGACTCCCCCACTATAGGAAACATCCTCTCCACATCCACTCTATCTGTGTGCTCTGGTCCTAGACTCCCCCAGTATAGGAAACATCCTCTCCACATCCACTCTATCTGTGCCCTCTGGTCCTGGACTCCCCCACTATAGGAAACATCCTCTCCACATCCACTCTATCTGTGTCCTCTGGACCTAGACTCCCCCACTATAGGAAACATCCTCTCCACATCCACTCTATCTGTGTCCTCTGGTCCTAGACTCCCCCACTATAGGAAACATCCTCTCCACATCCACTCTATCTGTCTCCTCTGGTCCTAGACTCCCCCACTATAGGAAACATCTTCTCCACATCCACTCTATCTGTGTCCTCTGGACCTGGAATCCGCCATTATAGGAAACATCCTCTCAACGTCCACACTACCTGTGTCCTCTGGTCCTAGACTCCCCCACTATAGGAAACATCCTCTCCACATCCACTCTATCTGTGCCCTCTGGTCCTGGACTCCCCCACTATAGGAAACATCCTCTCCACATCCACTCTATCTGTGCTCTTTGGTCCTAGACTCCCCCAATATAGGGAACATCCTCTCCACATTCACTCTATCTGTGTCCTCTCGTCCTAGACTCCCCCACTATAGGAAACATCCTCCCGACATCCAATCTATCTGTGTCCTCTGGTCCTAGACTCCCCCACTATAGGAAACAACCTCTCCACATCCACTCTATCTGTGTGCTCTGGTCCTAGACTCCCCCACTATAGGAAACATCCTCTCCACTTCCACTCTATCTGTGTCCTCTGGTCCTAGACTTCCTCACAATAGGAAACATTCTCTCCATATCCACTCTATCTGTGACCTCTGGTTCCAGACTCCCTCACTATAGGAAACATCCTCTCCACATCCATTCCATCTGTGTCCTCAGGTCCTAGATTCCCCCACTATAGGAAACATTCTCTCCACATCCACTCTATCTGTGTCCTCTGGTCCTAGACTCCCCCACTATAGGAAACATCCTCTCCACATCCACTCTATCTGGGTCCTCTGGTCCTAGACTCCCCCACTCTAGGAAACATCCTCTCCACATCCACTCTGTCTGTGTCCTCTGGTCCTAGACTCCCCCACTATAGGAAACATCCTCTCCACATCCACCTTATCTGTGCCCTCTGGTCCTAGACTCCCCCACTGTAGGAAACATCCTCTCCACATGCACTCTATCTGTCTCCTCTGGTCCTAGACTCCCCCACTATAGGAAACATCCTCTCCACATCCACTCTATCTGTGTCCTCTGGACCTGGAATCCGCCATTATAGGAAACATCCTCTCAACATCCACACTGCCTGTGTCCTCTGGTCCTAGACTCCCCCACTATAGGAAACATCCTCTCCACATCCACTCTATCTGTGCCCTCTGGTCCTGGACTCCCCCACTATAGGAAACATCCTCTCCACATCCACTTTATCTGTGTCTCTGGTCCTAGACTCCCCCACTATAGGAAACATCCTCTCCACATCCACTCTATCTGGGTCCTCTGGTCCTAGACTCCCCCACTATAGGAAACATCCTCTCCACATCCACTCTATCTGTGTGCTCTGGTCCTAGACTCCCCCACTATAGGAAACATCTTCTCCACATCCACTCTATCTGTGTCCTCTGGACCTGGAATCCGCCATTATAGGAAACATCCTCTCAACATCCACACTGCCTGTGTCCTCTGGTCCTAGACTCCCCCACTATAGGAAACATCCTCTCCACATTCACTCTATCTGTGTCCTCTCGTCCTAGACTCCCCCACTATAGGAAACATCCTCCCGACATCCAATCTATCTGTGTCCTCTGGTCCTAGACTCCCCCAATATAGGAAGCAACCTCTCCACATCCACTCTATCTGTGTGCTCTGGTCCTAGACTCCCCCACTATAGGAAACATCCTCTCCACATCCACTCAATCTGTGCCCTCTGGTCCTAGACTCCCCCAATATAGGGAACATCCTCTCCACATTCACTCTATCTGTGTCCTCTCGTCCTAGACTCCCCCACTATAGGAAACATCCTCCCGACATCCAATCTATCTGTGTCCTCTGGTCCTAGACTCCCCCAGTATAGGAAACATCCTCTCCACATCCACTCTATCTGTGCCCTCTGGTCCTGGACTCCCCCACTATAGGAAACATCCTCTCCACATCCACTCTATCTGGGTCCTCTGGTCCTAGACTCCCCCACTATAGGAAACATCCTCTCCACATCCACTCTATCTGGGTCCTCTGGTCCTAGACTCCCCCACTATAGGAAACATCCTCTCCACATCCACTCTGTCTGTGTCCTCTGGTCCTAGACTCCCCCACTATAGGAAACATCCTCTCCACATCCACCTTATCTGTGCCCTCTGGTCCTAGACTCCCCCACTATAGGAAACATCCTCTCCACATCCACTCCATCTGTCTCCTCTGGTCCTAGACTCCCACACTATAGGAAACATCCTCTCCACATCCACTCTATCTGTGTCCTCTGGTCCTAGACTCCCCCACTATAGGAAACATCCTCTCCACATCCACTCTATCTGTGTCCTCTGGTCCTAGACTCCCCCACTATAGGAAACATCCTCTCCACATCCACTCTATCTGTGCCCTCTGGTCCTGGACTCCCCCACTATAGGAAACATCCTCTCCACATCCACTCTATCTGTGTCCTCTGGTCCTAGACTCCCCCACTATAGGAAACATCCTCTCCACATCCACTCTATCTGTGTCCTCTGGGTTTAGACTCCCCCACTATAGGAAACATCCTCTCCACATCCACTCTATCTGGGTCCTCTGGTCCTAGACTCCCCCACTATAGGAAACATCCTCTCCACATCCACTCTGTCTGTGTCCTCTGGTCCTAGACTCCCCCACTATAGGAAACATCCTCTCCACATCCACCTTATCTGTGCCCTCTGGTCCTAGACTCCCCCACTATAGGAAACATCCTCTCCACATCCACTCCATCTGTCTCCTCTGGTCCTAGACTCCCACACTATAGGAAACATCCTCTCCACATCCACTCTATCTGTGTCCTCTGGTCCTAGACTCCCCCACTATAGGAAACATCCTCTCCACATCCACTCTATCTGTGTCCTCTGGTCCTAGACTCCCCCACTATAGGAAACATCCTCTCCACATCCACTCTATCTGTGCCCTCTGGTCCTGGACTCCCCCACTATAGGAAACATCCTCTCCACATCCACTCTATCTGTGTCCTCTGGTCCTAGACTCCCCCACTATAGGAAACATCCTCTCCACATCCACTCTATCTGTGTCCTCTGGGTTTAGACTCCCCCACTATAGGAAACATCCTCTCCACATCCACTCTATCTGTGTGCTCTGGTCCTAGACTCCCCCAGTATAGGAAACATCCTCTCCACATCCACTCTATCTGTGCCCTCTGGTCCTGGACTCCCCCACTATAGGAAACATCCTCTCCACATCCACTCTATCTGTGTCCTCTGGACCTAGACTCCCCCACTATAGGAAACATCCTCTCCACATCCACTCTATCTGTGTCCTCTGGTCCTAGACTCCCCCACTATAGGAAACATCCTCTCCACATCCACTCTATCTGTCTCCTCTGGTCCTAGACTCCCCCACTATAGGAAACATCTTCTCCACATCCACTCTATCTGTGTCCTCTGGACCTGGAATCCGCCATTATAGGAAACATCCTCTCAACGTCCACACTACCTGTGTCCTCTGGTCCTAGACTCCCCCACTATAGGAAACATCCTCTCCACATCCACTCTATCTGTGCCCTCTGGTCCTGGACTCCCCCACTATAGGAAACATCCTCTCCACATCCACTCTATCTGTGCTCTTTGGTCCTAGACTCCCCCAATATAGGGAACATCCTCTCCACATTCACTCTATCTGTGTCCTCTCGTCCTAGACTCCCCCACTATAGGAAACATCCTCCCGACATCCAATCTATCTGTGTCCTCTGGTCCTAGACTCCCCCACTATAGGAAACAACCTCTCCACATCCACTCTATCTGTGTGCTCTGGTCCTAGACTCCCCCACTATAGGAAACATCCTCTCCACTTCCACTCTATCTGTGTCCTCTGGTCCTAGACTTCCTCACAATAGGAAACATTCTCTCCATATCCACTCTATCTGTGACCTCTGGTTCCAGACTCCCTCACTATAGGAAACATCCTCTCCACATCCATTCCATCTGTGTCCTCAGGTCCTAGATTCCCCCACTATAGGAAACATTCTCTCCACATCCACTCTATCTGTGTCCTCTGGTCCTAGACTCCCCCACTATAGGAAACATCCTCTCCACATCCACTCTATCTGGGTCCTCTGGTCCTAGACTCCCCCACTCTAGGAAACATCCTCTCCACATCCACTCTGTCTGTGTCCTCTGGTCCTAGACTCCCCCACTATAGGAAACATCCTCTCCACATCCACCTTATCTGTGCCCTCTGGTCCTAGACTCCCCCACTGTAGGAAACATCCTCTCCACATGCACTCTATCTGTCTCCTCTGGTCCTAGACTCCCCCACTATAGGAAACATCCTCTCCACATCCACTCTATCTGTGTCCTCTGGACCTGGAATCCGCCATTATAGGAAACATCCTCTCAACATCCACACTGCCTGTGTCCTCTGGTCCTAGACTCCCCCACTATAGGAAACATCCTCTCCACATCCACTCTATCTGTGCCCTCTGGTCCTGGACTCCCCCACTATAGGAAACATCCTCTCCACATCCACTTTATCTGTGTCTCTGGTCCTAGACTCCCCCACTATAGGAAACATCCTCTCCACATCCACTCTATCTGGGTCCTCTGGTCCTAGACTCCCCCACTATAGGAAACATCCTCTCCACATCCACTCTATCTGTGTGCTCTGGTCCTAGACTCCCCCACTATAGGAAACATCTTCTCCACATCCACTCTATCTGTGTCCTCTGGACCTGGAATCCGCCATTATAGGAAACATCCTCTCAACATCCACACTGCCTGTGTCCTCTGGTCCTAGACTCCCCCACTATAGGAAACATCCTCTCCACATTCACTCTATCTGTGTCCTCTCGTCCTAGACTCCCCCACTATAGGAAACATCCTCCCGACATCCAATCTATCTGTGTCCTCTGGTCCTAGACTCCCCCAATATAGGAAGCAACCTCTCCACATCCACTCTATCTGTGTGCTCTGGTCCTAGACTCCCCCACTATAGGAAACATCCTCTCCACATCCACTCAATCTGTGCCCTCTGGTCCTAGACTCCCCCAATATAGGGAACATCCTCTCCACATTCACTCTATCTGTGTCCTCTCGTCCTAGACTCCCCCACTATAGGAAACATCCTCCCGACATCCAATCTATCTGTGTCCTCTGGTCCTAGACTCCCCCAGTATAGGAAACATCCTCTCCACATCCACTCTATCTGTGCCCTCTGGTCCTGGACTCCCCCACTATAGGAAACATCCTCTCCACATCCACTCTATCTGGGTCCTCTGGTCCTAGACTCCCCCACTATAGGAAACATCCTCTCCACATCCACTCTATCTGGGTCCTCTGGTCCTAGACTCCCCCACTATAGGAAACATCCTCTCCACATCCACTCTGTCTGTGTCCTCTGGTCCTAGACTCCCCCACTATAGGAAACATCCTCTCCACATCCACCTTATCTGTGCCCTCTGGTCCTAGACTCCCCCACTATAGGAAACATCCTCTCCACATCCACTCCATCTGTCTCCTCTGGTCCTAGACTCCCACACTATAGGAAACATCCTCTCCACATCCACTCTATCTGTGTCCTCTGGTCCTAGACTCCCCCACTATAGGAAACATCCTCTCCACATCCACTCTATCTGTGTCCTCTGGTCCTAGACTCCCCCACTATAGGAAACATCCTCTCCACATCCACTCTATCTGTGCCCTCTGGTCCTGGACTCCCCCACTATAGGAAACATCCTCTCCACATCCACTCTATCTGTGTCCTCTGGTCCTAGACTCCCCCACTATAGGAAACATCCTCTCCACATCCACTCTATCTGTGTCCTCTGGGTTTAGACTCCCCCACTATAGGAAACATCCTCTCCACATCCACTCTATCTGTGTGCTCTGGTCCTAGACTCCCCCAGTATAGGAAACATCCTCTCCACATCCACTCTATCTGTGCCCTCTGGTCCTGGACTCCCCCACTATAGGAAACATCCTCTCCACATCCACTCTATCTGTGTCCTCTGGACCTAGACTCCCCCACTATAGGAAACATCCTCTCCACATCCACTCTATCTGTG
The DNA here is from genome assembly GCF_030144855.1 of Hypanus sabinus. Classification (NCBI taxonomy): domain Eukaryota; kingdom Metazoa; phylum Chordata; class Chondrichthyes; order Myliobatiformes; family Dasyatidae; genus Hypanus; species Hypanus sabinus. The sequence continues at coordinate 116,841 of NW_026781618.1, read as the reverse complement.
TCCTCTGGTCCTAGACTCCCCCACTATAGGAAACATCCTCTCCACATCCACTCTATCTGTCTCCTCTGGTCCTAGACTCCCCCACTATAGGAAACATCTTCTCCACATCCACTCTATCTGTGTCCTCTGGACCTGGAATCCGCCATTATAGGAAACATCCTCTCAACGTCCACACTACCTGTGTCCTCTGGTCCTAGACTCCCCCACTATAGGAAACATCCTCTCCACATCCACTCTATCTGTGCCCTCTGGTCCTGGACTCCCCCACTATAGGAAACATCCTCTCCACATCCACTCTATCTGTGCTCTTTGGTCCTAGACTCCCCCAATATAGGGAACATCCTCTCCACATTCACTCTATCTGTGTCCTCTCGTCCTAGACTCCCCCACTATAGGAAACATCCTCCCGACATCCAATCTATCTGTGTCCTCTGGTCCTAGACTCCCCCACTATAGGAAACAACCTCTCCACATCCACTCTATCTGTGTGCTCTGGTCCTAGACTCCCCCACTATAGGAAACATCCTCTCCACTTCCACTCTATCTGTGTCCTCTGGTCCTAGACTTCCTCACAATAGGAAACATTCTCTCCATATCCACTCTATCTGTGACCTCTGGTTCCAGACTCCCTCACTATAGGAAACATCCTCTCCACATCCATTCCATCTGTGTCCTCAGGTCCTAGATTCCCCCACTATAGGAAACATTCTCTCCACATCCACTCTATCTGTGTCCTCTGGTCCTAGACTCCCCCACTATAGGAAACATCCTCTCCACATCCACTCTATCTGGGTCCTCTGGTCCTAGACTCCCCCACTCTAGGAAACATCCTCTCCACATCCACTCTGTCTGTGTCCTCTGGTCCTAGACTCCCCCACTATAGGAAACATCCTCTCCACATCCACCTTATCTGTGCCCTCTGGTCCTAGACTCCCCCACTGTAGGAAACATCCTCTCCACATGCACTCTATCTGTCTCCTCTGGTCCTAGACTCCCCCACTATAGGAAACATCCTCTCCACATCCACTCTATCTGTGTCCTCTGGACCTGGAATCCGCCATTATAGGAAACATCCTCTCAACATCCACACTGCCTGTGTCCTCTGGTCCTAGACTCCCCCACTATAGGAAACATCCTCTCCACATCCACTCTATCTGTGCCCTCTGGTCCTGGACTCCCCCACTATAGGAAACATCCTCTCCACATCCACTTTATCTGTGTCTCTGGTCCTAGACTCCCCCACTATAGGAAACATCCTCTCCACATCCACTCTATCTGGGTCCTCTGGTCCTAGACTCCCCCACTATAGGAAACATCCTCTCCACATCCACTCTATCTGTGTGCTCTGGTCCTAGACTCCCCCACTATAGGAAACATCTTCTCCACATCCACTCTATCTGTGTCCTCTGGACCTGGAATCCGCCATTATAGGAAACATCCTCTCAACATCCACACTGCCTGTGTCCTCTGGTCCTAGACTCCCCCACTATAGGAAACATCCTCTCCACATTCACTCTATCTGTGTCCTCTCGTCCTAGACTCCCCCACTATAGGAAACATCCTCCTGACATCCAATCTATCTGTGTCCTCTGGTCCTAGACTCCCCCAATATAGGAAACATCCTCTCCACATCCACTCAATCTGTGCCCTCTGGTCCTAGACTCCCCCAATATAGGGAACATCCTCTCCACATTCACTCTATCTGTGTCCTCTCGTCCTAGACTCCCCCACTATAGGAAACATCCTCCCGACATCCAATCTATCTGTGTCCTCTGGTCCTAGACTCCCCCAGTATAGGAAACATCCTCTCCACATCCACTCTATCTGTGCCCTCTGGTCCTGGACTCCCCCACTATAGGAGACATCCTCTCCACATCCACTCTATCTGGGTCCTCTGGTCCTAGACTCCCCCACTATAGGAAACATCCTCTCCACATCCACTCTATCTGGGTCCTCTGGTCCTAGACTCCCCCACTATAGGAAACATCCTCTCCACATCCACTCTGTCTGTGTCCTCTGGTCCTAGACTCCCCCACTATAGGAAACATCCTCTCCACATCCACCTTATCTGTGCCCTCTGGTCCTAGACTCCCCCACTATAGGAAACATCCTCTCCACATCCACTCCATCTGTCTCCTCTGGTCCTAGACTCCCCCACTATAGGAAACATCCTCTCCACATCCACTCTATCTGTGTCCTCTGGTCCTAGACTCCCCCACTATAGGAAACATCCTCTCCACATCCACTCTATCTGTGTCCTCTGGTCCTAGACTCCCCCACTATAGGAAACATCCTCTGAACATCCACACTACCTGTGTCCTCTGGTCCTAGACTCCCCCACTATAGGAAACATCCTCTCCACATCCACTCTATCTGTGCCCTCTGGTCCTGGACTCCCCCACTATAGGAAACATCCTCTCCACATCCACTCTATCTGTGTCCTCTGGTCCTAGACTCCCCCACTATAGGAAACATCCTCTCCACATCCACTCTATCTGTGTCCTCTGGGTTTAGACTCCCCCACTATAGGAAACATCCTCTCCACATCCACTCTATCTGTGTGCTCTGGTCCTAGACTCCCCCAGTATAGGAAACATCCTCTCCACATCCACTCTATCTGTGCCCTCTGGTCCTGGACTCCCCCACTATAGGAAACATCCTCTCCACATCCACTCTATCTGTGCCCTCTGGTCCTGGACTCCCCCACTATAGGAAACATCCTCTCCACATCCACTTTATCTGTGTCTCTGGTCCTAGACTCCCCCACTATAGGAAACATCCTCTCCACATCCACTCTATCTGGGTCCTCTGGTCCTAGACTCCCCCACTATAGGAAACATCCTCTCCACATCCACTCTATCTGTGTCCTCTGGTCCTAGACTCCCCCACTATAGGAAACATCCTCTCCACATCCACTCTATCTGTCTCCTCTGGTCCTAGACTCCCCCACTATAGGAAACATCTTCTCCACATCCACTCTATCTGTGTCCTCTGGACCTGGAATCCGCCATTATAGGAAACATCCTCTCAACATCCACACTACCTGTGTCCTCTGGTCCTAGACTCCCCCACTATAGGAAACATCCTCTCCACATCCACTCTATCTGTGCCCTCTGGTCCTGGACTCCCCCACTATAGGAAACATCCTCTCCACATCCACTCTATCTGTGCTCTCTGGTCCTAGACTCCCCCAATATAGGGAACATCCTCTCCACATTCACTCTATCTGTGTCCTCTCGTCCTAGACTCCCCCACTATAGGAAACATCCTCCCGACATCCAATCTATCTGTGTCCTCTGGTCCTAGACTCCCCCACTATAGGAAACATCCTCTCCACTTCCACTCTATCTGTGTCCTCTGGTCCTAGACTTCCTCACAATAGGAAACATTCTCTCCATATCCACTCTATCTGTGACCTCTGGTTCCAGACTCCCTCACTATAGGAAACATCCTCTCCACATCCATTCCATCTGTGTCCTCAGGTCCTAGATTCCCCCACTATAGGAAACATTCTCTCCACATCCACTCTATCTGTGTCCTCTGGTCCTAGACTCCCCCACTATAGGAAACATCCTCTCCACATCCACTCTATCTGGGTCCTCTGGTCCTAGACTCCCCCACTATAGGAAACATCCTCTCCACATCCACTCTATCTGGGTCCTCTGGTCCTAGACTCCCCCACTCTAGGAAACATCCTCTCCACATCCACTCTGTCTGTGTCCTCTGGTCCTTGACTCCCCCACTATAGGAAACATCCTCTCCACATCCACCTTATCTGTGCCCTCTGGTCCTAGACTCCCCCACTGTAGGAAACATCCTCTCCACATGCACTCTATCTGTCTCATCTGGTCCTAGACTCCCCCACTATAGGAAACATCCTCTCCACATCCACTCTATCTGTGTCCTCTGGACCTGGAATCCGCCATTATAGGAAACATCCTCTCAACATCCACACTGCCTGTGTCCTCTGGTCCTAGACTCCCCCACTATAGGAAACATCCTCTCCACATCCACTCTATCTGTGCCCTCTGGTCCTGGACTCCCCCACTATAGGAAACATCCTCTCCACATCCACTTTATCTGTGTCTCTGGTCCTAGACTCCCCCACTATAGGAAACATCCTCTCCACATCCACTCTATCTGGGTCCTCTGGTCCTAGACTCCCCCACTATAGGAAACATCCTCTCCACATCCACTCTATCTGTGTGCTCTGGCCCTAGACTCCCCCACTATAGGAAACATCTTCTCCACATCCACTCTATCTGTGTCCTCTGGACCTGGAATCCGCCATTATAGGAAACATCCTCTCAACATCCACACTACCTGTGTGCTCTGGTCCTAGACTCCCCCACTATAGGAAACATCCTCTCCACATCCACTCTATCTGTGTCCTCTGGTCCTAGACTCCCCCACTATAGGAAACATCCTCTCAACATCCACACTACCTGTGTCCTCTGGTCCTAGACTCCCCCACTATAGGAAACATCCTCTCCACATCCACTCTATCTTTGCCCTCTGGTCCTGGACTCCCCCACTATAGGAAACATCCTCTCCACATCCACTCTATCTGTGCCCTCTGGTCCTAGACTCCCCCAATATAGGGAACATCCTCTCCACATTCACTCTATTGTGTCCTCTCGTCCTAGACTCCCCCACTATAGGAAACATCCTCCCGACATCCAATCTATCTGTGTCCTCTGGTTCTAGACTCCCCCACTATAGGAAACAACCTCTCCACATCCACTCTATCTGTGTCCTCTGGTCCTAGACTTCCTCACAATAGGAAACATTCTCTCCATATCCACTCTATCTGTGACCTCTGGTTCCAGACTCCCTCACTATAGGAAACATCCTCTCCACATCCATTCCATCTGTGTCCTCAGGTCCTAGATTCCCCTACTATAGGAAACATTCTCTCCACATCCACTCTATCTGTGTCCTCTGGTCCTAGACTCCCCCACTATAGGAAACATCCTCTCCACATCCACTCTATCTGGGTCCTCTGGTCCTAGACTCCCCCACTATAGGAAACATCCTCTCCACATCCACTCTATCTGTGCCCTCTGGTCCTAGACTCCCCTAATATAGGGAACATCCTCTCCACATTCACTCTATCTGTGTCCTCTCGTCCTAGACTCCCCCACTATAGGAAACATCCTCCCGACATCCAATCTATCTGTGTCCTCTGGTTCTAGACTCCCCCACTATAGGAAACAACCTCTCCACATCCACTCTATCTGTGTCCTCTGGTCCTAGACTTCCTCACAATAGGAAACATTCTCTCCATATCCACTCTATCTGTGTCCTCTGGTCCTAGACTCCCCCACTAAAGGAAACATCCTCTCCAAATCCACTCTATCTGTGTCCTCTGGTCCTAGACTCCCCCACTATAGGAAACATCCTCTCCACCTCCACTCTAGCAAGGCCTTTCACATTTTGACAGGTTTCAATACGCTCAACCCTCATACTTCGGAATTCCACTAAGCAAAGACACAAAGACAAGCCTTTCATTCCCGCAGTCATTTTCATGAACCTTCTCTGAACCCTCTCCAGTTTCAGCACATCCCTTCTAAGGGGCTCATACCTGCTCACAATACTCCAAGTGAGGCCTCACTAGTGCTTTATAAAGTCTCAAAATTACATCCGCGCTTTTGTATTCTTGTCCTCTTGAAATGAATGCCAACAGTGCGTTTGCCTTCCTCACCACTGACTCAACCTGCAAATTAACCTTTATGGAATCCTGCACAACGACTCCCAAGTCAACTTTGCATCTCACCTTTTTTTTTTGAATTTTCTCTCCATTTAGAGACCTTTTCATTTCTTCTGCCGAAGTTCGTGACCTCCCAACACTGTATTCCGTCTGCCTTTTCTTTGCCCAATCTCCCAATCTGTCAAAGTCCTTCTGTCACCTCTCTGTTTCCTCAAAATCACCAGCCCTCCTCATCTTTTCATATCGTCTGCAAACTTCGCAACACAGCCGTCAATTCCATCATCCAAATCATAATGTAAAAAGAATTAGTCCCGACACAGACCCCTGTGGAACACCACTAATCACCGGCAGCCAGTCAGAGAACGCTCCCCTTATTCCCCGCTCTTTGCCTCCTGCCAATCAGCCACAGCTTTCATTGCTAGAATCTTTCCTGCCATACCATGGGCTTGTAGCTTGTTAAGCACCCTCATGTGTTGCACCTTATCAAAGGCCTTCTGAAAATCTAAGTACACAACATCAACAAATTCTCCTTTGTCAATCCTGTTTGTTATTTCATCAAAGAATTCCAACAGATTTGTCAGGCAAGATCTTCCCTTGAGGAAACCGTGCTGACTGCGGCCAATTTTATAATGTGACTCAAAGTACCCTGAGACCTCATCCTTAATAATCGATTCCAACAACGTCCCAACTACGGAGGCCAGAAAAAGTGGCCTATAATTGTCTTCGATCTGCCTCTCTCCTGTCTTGAAGAGTGGAGTGACAGAAATGAGTAAAAAGTACATTTCATTCTCAGGCAAGCTTCAGCAGAGAAAGATATTGGAGACAAATGCCATTGAGGGTCAGTGTTTGTGTGTGGGACCGTCTCCCAGTGAGGGTCAGTATGTTTGTGGGACTGTCCCCCAGTGAGGGTCAGTGTGTGCGTGGGACCGTCCCCCAGTGAGGGTCAGTGTGTGTGGGACTGTCTCCCAGTGAGGGTCAGTGTGTGTGGGACTGTCCACCAGTGAGGGTCAGTGTGTGTGTGTGTGGGACTGTCCCCCAGTGAGGGTCAGTGTGTGTGGGACTGTCCACCAGTGAGGGTCAGTGTGTGTGTGTGTGTTTGTGTTTGGGACCGTCCCCCAGTGAGGGTCAGTGTGTGTGTGGGAGTGTGTGACCTTCCCCCAGTGAGGGTCAGTGTGTGTGTGTGGGACTGTCCCCCAGTGAGGGTCAGTGTGTGTGTGGGACCATCCCCCAGTGAGGGTCAGTGTGTGGGGGACCGTCCCCCAGTGAGGGTCAGTGTGTGTGTGTGTGTGTGTGTGTGGGACCATTTCCCAGTGAGGGTCAGTGTGTGTGTGGGACCATCCACCAGTGAGGGTCAGTGTGTGTGTGGGACTGTCCCCCAGTGAGGGTCAGTGTGTGTGTGTGTGTGGGACCATTTCCCAGTGAGGGTCAGTGTGTTTGTGGGACCGCCCCCCAGTGAGGGTCAGTGTGTGTGTGTGTGTGGGACTGTCCCCCAGTGAGGGTCAGTGTGTGTGTGGGACCGTCCCCCAGTGAGGGTCAGTGTGTGTGTGTGTGTGTGGGACCATTTCCCAGTGAGGGTCAGTGTGTTTGTGGGACCGCCCCCCAGTGAGGGCCAGTGTGTGTGTGTGTGGGACTGTTCCCCAGTGAGGGTCAGTGTGTGTGTGTGGGACTGTCCCCCAGTGAGGGTCAGTGTGTGTGTGTGTGTGTGTGTGTGTGTGTGTGTGTGTGTGTCTGTGTGTATGTGGGACTGTCCCCCAGTGAGGGTCAGTGTCTGTATGTGGGACTGTCTCCCAGTGAGGGCCAGTGTGTGTGTGTGGGACTGTCCCCTAGTGAGGGTCAGTGTGTATGTGTGAGTCCATCCCCCAGTGAGGGTCAGTGTGTGTGTGAGACCGTCCCCCAGTGAGGGTCAGTGTGTATGGGACCGTCCCCCGGTGAGGGTCAGTGTGTGTGGGACCGTCCCCCAGTGAGGGTCAGTGAGTGTGTGGGACCGTCCCCCGGTGAGGGTCAGTGTGTGTGTGGGACCGTCCACCAGTGAGGGTCAGTGTGTGTGTGAGACCGTCCCCCAGTGAGGGTCAGTGTGTATGGGACCGTCCCCCGGTGAGGGTCAGTGTGTGTGGGACCGTCCCCCAGTGAGGGTCAGTGAGTGTGTGGGACCGTCCCCCGGTGAGGGTCAGTGTGTGTGTGGGACCGTCCACCAGTGAGGGTCAGTGTGTGTGTGGGACTGTCCCCCAGTGAGGGTCAGTGTGTGTGTGTGGGACTGTCCCCCAGTGAGTGTCAGTGTGTTTGTGGGACTGTCCCCCAGTGAGGGTCAGTGTGTGTGTGGGACTGTCCCCCAGTGAGGGTCAGTGTGTGTGTGTAGGACCGTCCACCAGTGAGGGTCAGTGTGTGTGTGGGACTGTCCCCCAGTGAGGGTCAGTGTGTGTGTGTGGGACTGTCCCCCAGTGAGTGTCAGTGTGTTTGTGGGACTGTCCCCCAGTGAGGGTCAGTGTGTGTGTGGGACTGTCCCCCAGTGAGGGTCAGTGTGTGTGTGTAGGACCATCCACCAGTGAGGGTCAGTGTGTGTGTGGGACTGTCCCCCAGTGAGGGTCAGGGTGTGTGTGTGTGGGACTGTCCCCCAGTGAGGGTCAGTGTGTGTGTGGGACCATCCCCCAGTGAGGGTCAGTGTGTGTGTGTGTGGGACTGTCCCCCAGTGAGGGTCAGTGTGTGTGTGTAGGACCGTCCACCAGTGAGGGTCAGTGTGTGTGGTGGGACTGTCCCCCAGTGAGGGTCAGTGTGTGTTTGTGTGTGTGTGTGTGGGGGGGGACCGTCCCCCAGTGAGGGCCAGTGTGTGTGTGTGTGTGTGTGTGACCGGTCACTCAGTGAGGGTCAGTGTGTGTTTGTGTGTGTGTGTGTGGGGGGGGACCGTCCCCCAGTGAGGGCCAGTGTGTGTGTGTGTGTGTGTGTGACCGGTCACTCAGTGAAGGTCAGTGTGTGTGTGTGTGTGTGACCGGTCACTCAGTGAGGGTCAGTGTGTGAGACGCACCCTCCCCGCAGAGAGGTTGAGTGGGCGGAATTGTCTCCCTGTGAGTGCCGGCGTGCCTGGAGAAACGACCCTCAATGGAGAAATATCCCGGAAAGTCAATCAGGTGACCACGGGGATCTCACAGCCGGAATATTGACAGCATTCCAGCGCATCGCCCCTGTGGTTCCAGTCGGGCGTCTCGGAACCGCTCACCGGACTGGTCAAAAGTTTTCCTCACGGCTCGGTTCGGGATCCTCTCGAAAACCCCCGACTTCTCCACTCTCCCGCCGGCTTGGAGATCAGATCCATTGAGGCCCTCAGCGGGCGGGGGCAAATCCTCCCTGGGAACCCCAGAACGAGCAGGATTGTTTGGAGAAAGCGAAACGAAGACACCGAGTACAGAGGAACCGCGGGAAGGGGCGAGACAGGAGTAGAGGGTGAGGTGGCGTCGAGAGAGACGGAGGGAGACCCGCCGGCCGCTCACCTGCGCTGCGCCCGGTCGCTGTCCCTGGTGCTGATCTGTAGATTCGACTCCGCTCGCTGCCTCCCTCCGATCCTCTCCGCCCCCTTTTATACACCCGCCGACTGACGTGTCTTCGCTTAGAGTCGAAGGATGCCGAAGCATTTGTGGGTGAAGGGAGGAGGCTAATAAATAAATAAATAAATAACGGTACAACTTCTGCTTCATTTGAGCTCCAATTCTCCTCTGACATCTTCATCTCCAATCTTCATTTGGAGGAGATGAGCGCTGGTGCTTGATCTAAAGTCAGAAGGCATGGGATCCTGGGAAGTCTGGCCAGGTGGATTCAGAATTGGCTTGCTTGCAGAAGGCAGAGGGTCGTGGTGGAGGGAGTACATTCAGATTGGAGAGTTGTGACTAGTGGTGTTCTGTTCTGGGACCTCAACTTTTCGTGCTTTTCATTAACGACCTGGATGTCGGGGTAGAAGGGTGGGTTGCCAAGTTTGCAGAGGACACAAAGGTTGGTGGTGTTGTGCATAGTGTAGAGGATTGTCGAAGATCGCAGAGAGACATTGACAGGATGCAGAAGTGGGCTGAGAAGTGGCAGATGGAGTTCAACCCAGAGAAGTGTGAGGTGGTACACTTTGGAAGGACAAACTCCAAGGCAGAGTACAAAGTAAATGGCAGGATACTTGGTAGTGTGGAGGAGCAGAGGGATCTGGGGGTACATGTCTACAGATCCCTGAAAGTTGCCTCACAGGTAGATAGGTTGGTTAAGAAAGCTTATTGTGTGTTAGTTTTCATAAGTCAAGGGATAAAGTTTAAGAGTCGCGATGTACTGATGCAGCTCTATAAAACTCTGGTTGGGCCACACTTAGAGTACTGTGTCCAGTTCTGGTCGCCTCACTATAGGAAGGATGTGTAAGCATTGGAAAGGGTACAGAGGAGATTTACCAGGATGCCGCCTGGTTTAGAGAGTATGGATTATGATCAGAGATTAAGGGAGCTAGGGCTTTACTCTTTGGAGAGAAGGAGGATGAGAGGAGACATGATAGAGGTATACAAGATATTAAGAGGAATAGACAGAGTGGACAGCCAGCGCCTCTTCCCCAGGGCACCACTGTTCAATACAAGAGGACATGGCTTTAAGGTGAGGGGAGGGAAGTTCAAGGGGGATATTAGAGGAAGGTTTTTCACTCAGAGAATGGTTGGTGCGTGGAATGCACTGCCTGAGTCAGTGGTGGGGGCAGATACGCTAGTGAAGTTTAAGAGACTACTGGACAGGTATATGGAGGAATTTAAGGTGGGGGTTATATGGGAGGCAGGGTTTGAGGGTCAGTACTACATTGTAGGCTGAAGGGCCTGTAATGTGCTCTACTATTCTATGTTCTATGTTTTAAATCACCCCAATTTTCTGATAGAATCACAAAGCGCTTACACCCCAGGGAAGGCCTTTGTTCCAATGATGCCCATGTCGGTTCTATGTGAAGCAAGCCAGCCGCATCTACTCCCCTAATCTCTACCCCATTGCCCGACAAGTTCCACTTCAGTTATGGAGTGCATTCTTCAAAAGTCCTGTCAGCCGTTCCTCCACGTCCAACAATATAATTCTACAAATCTCTGGTCAGACCGCACTTGGAGTATTGTGTTCATTTCTGGTCACCTCATTATAGGAAGGATGTGGAAGCTATGGAGAGGGTGAGAACAAGTCACATGAAGCAAGGTTAGCAGAGCTGGGACTTTTCTCTTTGGAGTGTAGAAGGATGAGAGGGACTTGATGGAGGTCTACAAGATTATGAGCGGCATAGATAGGGTGGATAGTCAGTACCAGTTTCCCAGGGCACCAATAGCAAACACCAGAGGGCATATGTACAAAATTAAGGGAGGGAAGCTTAGGGGAGACATCAGGGGTAGGTTTTTTTACACAGAGTGCCTAGAATGACTTGCTAGGGATGGTGGTGGAGGCTAAAATATTAGGGGTATTTAAGAGCCTCTTGGACAGGCACATGGATGAAAATAGAGGGTTATGGGGTAGTGTGGGTTTAGTACTTTTTTTAAGGATTATGTGGGTCGGCACGACATGGAGGGCTGAAGCGCCTGTACTGTGCTGCAGTGTTCTACGATTCTATGGTCCACTCTCCCAGACGCTGCTACTTCAAGATTGAAGATTGTTTCGCTAATAGAGCCTTGACCAGCGACCAGTTGGCGCTTGGGTCGAATTATTAAGAGCAAATTAAAGGAAGGCAGGGACCAGTGCATCGGCTATGGGCTGAGTGGACATAGGGTGGTGCTTTCGTTCCTTGAGGCTTCGGTGAAGAGAGGCTTCGCTCAGAGGGAGAAAAGCTCAAGTGTTTGCCCCCTCACTTCTTTAAATAACCCCATAACAATTCCAGCACGGAAACAGGCCATCTCGGCCCTACTAGTCCGTGCCGAACGCTCACTCTCACCTAGTCCCACCGACCCATATACCCATATCACAATTCCAGCACGGAAACAGGCCGCCTCGGCCCTTCTAGTCCATGCCGAACGCCCACTCTCACCTAGTCCCACCGACCCATATAACCATATAACAATTCCAGCACGGAAACAGGCCGTCTCGGCCCTTCTAGTCTGTGCCGAACGCCCACTCTCACCTAGTCCCACTGACCCATATAACAATCACAGCACGGAAACAGGCCATCTCGGCCCTTCTAGTCCGTGCCGAACGCCCACTCTCACCTAGTCCCACCGACCCATATAACCATATAACAATCACAGCACGGAAACAGGCCATCTCGGCCCTTCTGGTCCGTGCCGAACGCCCACTCTCACCTAGTCCCACCGACCCATATAGCCATATCACAATTCCAGCACGAAAACAGGCCGTCTCGGCCCTTCTAGCCCGTGCCGAACGCCCACTCTCACCTAGTCCCACCGACCCATATAACCAGATAACAATTACAGCACGGAAACAGGCCGTCTCGGCCCTTCTAGTCCGTACCGAACGCCCACTCTCACCTAGTCCCACCGACCCATATCACCCTATAACAATCACAGCACGGAAACAGGCCATCTCGGCCCTTCTAGTCCGTGCCGAATGCCCACTCTCACCTAGTCCCCCCGACCCATATAACCATATAACAATTCCAGCACGGAAACAGGCCGTCTCAGCCCTTCTAGTCCGTGCCGAATGCCCACTCTCACCTAGTCCCCCCGACCCATATAACCATATAACAATTCCAGCACGGAAACAGGCCGTCTCGGCCCTTCTAGTCCGTGCCGAACGCCCACTCTCACCTAGTCCCACCGACCCATATAACCATATCACAATTCCAGCACGGAAACAGGCCGTCTCGGCCCTTCTAGTCCGTGACGAACGCCCACTCTCACCTAGTCCCACCGACCCATATAACCCTGTAACAATTCCAGCACGGAAACAGGCCATCTGGGCCCTTCTAGTCCGTGCCGAACACCCACTCTCACCTAGTCCCACCGACCCATATAACCATATAACAATCACAGCACGGAAACAGGCCGTCTCAGCCCTTCTAGTCCGTGCCGAACGCCCACTCTCACCTAGTCCCACCGACCCATATAACCATATCACAATTCCAGCACGGAAACAGGCCGTCTCGGCCCTTCTAGTCCGTGACGAACGCCCACTCTCACCTAGTCCCACCGACCCATATAACCCTGTAACAATTCCAGCACGGAAACAGGCCATCTGGGCCCTTCTAGTCCGTGCCGAACGCCCACTCTCACCTAGTCCCACCGACCCATACAACCATATAACAATCACAGCACGGAAACAGGCCATCTGGGCCCTTCGTGACGAACGCCCACTCTCACCTAGTCCCACCGACCTGCACTCAGCGCATAACCCTCCATTCCTTTCCTGTCCATATACCTATCCAATTTTATTTTAAATGACAATATCGAACCTGCCTCTACCATTTCTACTCGTTCCACGCAGCTACCACTCTCCCCTTAACTCTCAGCTCATGTCCTCTTGTTTGAATCTCCCCTGCTCTCAATGGAAAAAGCCTATCCACGTCAACTCTATCTATCCCCCTCATAATTTTAAATCCCTCTATCAAGTCCTCCCCTCAACCTTCTGTGCTCCAAAGAACAAAGAGCTAACTTGTTCAACCTTTCTCTGTAACGTAGGTGCCGAAACCCAGGTAACATCCTAGTAAGCCTCCTCTGTAATCTGCTCGGCTTGGTAGAGATGCCAGCCAGGATAGTTGAATGCTCGTCTTGTGGGATGTGGAGAAAGCAGGGAGATCTCCAGTGTCCCTGACCATCACAACTGCGAGAAGTGCGTCCAGCTGCAGCTTCTGACAATCCGCATTAGACCCGGAGCTGGAATCGGGTGAAATCCGGATCATTCGGGAGGCTGAAGGGGAGATAGATAGGACAGAAAGAGAGATAGTTACAACCAAGGTGCAGGACACAGGTGATGGTTCAGGAAGGGGGAAAAGGGATAGGGAGACAAGTACAGAGTACCCCTCTGGCCATCCCTCTCAACAGCAGCTGCACTGTCAGGGGTTGGTGACCTAACAGAGGAAAGTCACAGTGGTCCGGTCTCTGGCACTGAGTCGGCCTCCGTGGTTCATACGTGAAGGGGGAAGAAGAGGCTCGCGGTGGTGTCAGGGGACTCGAGCACACAAGAGGTTCTGTGGGTGAGAATGAGATTCCTGGATGGTGTGTTGCCCCCCCCCCCCCCCCACCGGGTGCCAGGGTCCAGGGATATTTTGGGTCGAGACCTCAGCATTTTTAAGTGAGAGGGTGAACGGCCAGAAGTCCTGGTCCACGTAGGTACCAATGACATGGGTAGGATGAGTGATGAGGTTCTGCGTGGGGAGTTCAGGGAGTTAGGTGCTGTGTTAAAGGTCAGGATCTCCAGTGCCGCATGCTCGCAAAGCTAGAACTAGGAAGATTACACAGTTTAGAAGGTGAATAAGGAGTTGGTGTAGGAGCGAGAGAAAAAGATTTTTGGATAAAACCAGGGGAAGGTGGGACGTGCACAGAAGGGACAGCGTGCACATGACCTGGAAGGGGGAGGGGGGCGAGTATCCTGGTGGGAATGTTTCCAAATGCTCTCTGGTGTGGTTTAAACTAGAGTTGCGGGCGGGTGGGAACCAGAGTGCCAGGACAGCTAGTGGAGAGGTTGTAGAGGCAGACGCTGGTAAGACTTCAGACAAAGTTAGGGATCAGAAGGTTGAGCATGGTGCAAAGAGATCGGAAAGGGCAAACACTGGGCTGAAGGCACAGCTGCAGACCGGCGGATGCGGTGTTTCTTTCCAACACTTACAATGCCTCAAAAAAAAAATCATCTTAAAGATTGAAAATTTTAGTGAATAAAAAAACCCCGACTGAGCAGGAAAAGTGAGAGAGAAAAGAACCCACTGGGGGCCCAACCCCGGAGCCGCGCGTCATACAGAAAGCTTCTAAAAATAAACATCAAACCGCCAACAAGAAAGGAAGATGTATGAAAAAAAAATGTACACTGAGATCGTGGAGGAAATCTATCCGTTAACTGAAATGATAACAACGAGCAAATGAGCCCCGTCTCTTCTCAAAATCAAATAAAGGTTCAATTTCTAATTTTCTCCAAGCTGAGACACAGCGTCACTCGAGAGAACCCCCCGTGACAAAGTAGGAGCTGATATATCCGTCCGTTTCAACGAGATGGCCCTCCTAGCTGTCAGTGTGACAAGCGCAACAGCGTGATGCTGTAGGCATCACGGAATCATGGCTGAAAGATTGAAACTCAGAGCTTAATGTCCAAGGATACAGGTTGTACTGAAAGGACGAGCAGAAAGGAAGAGGGGCCGGCGTTGCTCTGTCGGTAAAAAAAATAAAATCAAATCATTAGAAAGAGGTGACGTAGGGTTGGAAGATAGAAGCATGGAAAACCTACCGCGCAATATAGGCCCTTCGGCCCACAAAGCTGTGCTGGACATGTCCCTACCTTAGAAATTACCTAGCGTTACTCAGAGCCTTTTATTCTCCACGTACCTGTCCAGGATTCGCTTAAAAGACCCTATCAACCAAAGGAGGTTCACAAAAATTATTCCAGGATTAAATGACTTGTCATACGAGGAGCGTCTGATGGCTCTGGGCCTATGTTCACTAGAAGTCAGAAGAGTGAGGGGTGACCTCACTGAAACCTAACGAATAGTGAAAGGAGTGGATGTGGAGAGGATGTTTCCTGCAGTGGGGGAGTCTAGGACCAGAGGGCACAGATAGAGTGGATGTGGAGAGGATGTTTCCTATAGTGGGGGAGTCTAGGACCAGAGGACACAGATAGAGTGGATGTGGAGAGGATGTTTCCTATAGTGGGGGAGTCTAGGACCAGAGGACACAGATAGAGCGAATGTGGAGAGGATGTTTCCTGTAGTGGGGGAGTCTAGGACCAGAGGACACAGATAGAGTGGATGTGGAGAGGATGTTTCCTATAGTGGGGGAGTCCAGGACCAGAGGACACAGATAGAGTGGATGTGGAGAGGATGTTTCCCATAGTTGGGGAGTCTAGGACCAGAGGACATAGACAGAGTGGATGTGGAGAGGATGTTTCCTATAGTGGGGGAGTCTAGGACCAGAGGACACAGATAGAGTGGATGTGGAGAGGATGTTTCCTATAGTGGGGGAGTCTAGGACCAGAGGACACAGATAGAGTGGATGTGGAGAGGATGTTTCCTGTAGTGGGGGAGTCTAGGACCAGAGGACACAGGTAGAGTGGATGTGGAGAGGATGTTTCCTATAGTGGGGGAGTCCAGGACCAGAGGACACAGATAGAGTGGATGTGGAGAGGATGTTTCCTATAGTGGGAGAGTCTAGGACCAGAGGACACAGATAGAGTGGACGTGAAGAGGATGTTTCCTATAGTGGGAGAGTCTAGGACCAGAGGACACAGATACAGTGGATGTGGAGAGGATGTTTCCTATAGTGGGGGAGTCTAGGACCAGAGGACACAGATAGAGTGGATGTGGAGAGGATGTTTCCTGTAGTGGGGGAGTCTAAAACCAGAGGACACAATCTCAGAATAGAGGGACGACCCTTTAGAACAGATGAAGAGAAATTTCTTTAGCCAGAGGGTGGTGAATCTGTGGAATTCTTTGCCACTGATGGCTGTGGAGGCCGAGTCATTGGGTGTATTTAAAGCAGAAGCTGATAACTTCTTCATTAGTCGGGGCATCAAATGGTTTACGGGGAGAAGGCGGAGAATGGGGTTGAGAGGGATAGTAAATCAGCCATGATGGGATCGCGGATCAGACTCAATTGGCCGAATGGCCTAATTCTGCCTCTGTATCCGGTGACCTTACAGTTTCTGTGTAATCCACGCTAAACTGTCAGTATGTCTAATCTGAAGGTGAGAGGATGGCAAATTCAAATGGGGTGTGAGGGGTAGGATTTGCAGGTGAGAGTGGTGCCTGGTACCATGCTGGAGGCAAATACGTTGTAGGCTTTTAAGAGATGTTAAGATGGGCACGTGGACGTGAGGAAGGTGGAGAGGTGTGGACATGGTGTACGGAGGACATCAGTGTTTGGGTGTTTTTCATTTGTTTTTTAAGCCGGGTCAGCACAGCACAGTGGGCAGAATGGCCTGTTCCGGAGCTGTCCTGTTCAATGTTTCTGAACCTGTAACCTTTGGGTAACATGCACCCTACAACAAGTGTGTGTGTGTGTGTGTGTGTGTGTGTGTGTGTGTGTGTGTGTGTGTGTGTGTGTGTGTGTGTGTGTGTGTGTGTTATCCGTGTGTGTCTGTGCGTGTGTCTGTGTGTATCTCTGTGTGTGTCTGTGTGTGTGTGTGTCAGTATGTGTGTCTGTGTGTGTGTCTGTGTGTGTGTGTGTGTGTGTGTGTCTGTGTGTGTGTGTCTGTGTGTGTCTGTGTGTGTCTGTGTGTGTGTGTGTGTGTGTGTGTGTGTGTCTGTGTGTGTGTGTGTGTGTGTGTGTCTGTGTGTGTGTGTCTGTGTGTGTCTGTGTGTGTCTGTGTGTGTGTGTGTGTGTGTGTGTGTGTGTCTGTGTGTGTGTGTGTGTGTGTGTGTCTGTGTGTGTCTGTGTGTGTGTGTGTGTGTGTGTGTGTGTGTCTGTGTGTGTATCTGTGTGTGTCTGTGTCTGTGTGTGTATGATGGTCCCATTCGGAGCCGGATCACACAGACTTTCAATGTTGAAGGTGTGACAGCCCCGCTGAGACCTCCCACTCCGGGCCTTGACCTCTGAACTCCATTCACTTTTTCCCTTTCAATTCTCTTTTGTCCACACGCACGTAGACACACATCCTTCTGTTCCCTCGCCCATTTCTAAATCTTTCACCGGCATTCGCCCCGCCCCTCCTCCAGCTCACTACAGTCAACCGTCCAGTTTACAGGGAGATGATAGATTTTTTTTCTTTCCGACCCCGCCTGTGAAACCTGATTACAGACCATGTTTTGCCTGCGGGGTGGGTTAAGGACGCCCTCCGTCTCCTCCCACCACTCCTCTAGTTCCACATGTAACCCTCTCTCCAAATGAGTTAGCTAAAAATGCAAATGCAAATCAACCTTAACATAACTCAGAGCAATTGGTGCAGGGAGGGACATTTTCAATAAATAACCACGTCTAGGGGGAGGGTCCAACTTGATGGCATGAACATTGACTTCTCTAACTTCTGTTAATGCCCCTCCTCCCCCTCATCCCATCCCTGATGTTTTCCCCCCTCTTTTTTCTCTCTCTTTCTGCCCATCACTCTCCCTGTTCTCCCTCTCCCTCTGGTGCTCCCCCCTCGCCCTTTCTTTATCCCTAGGCCTCCCGTTCCATGATCCTTTCCCTTCTCCAGCTCTGTTCACCCTTTTGCCGATCACCTTTACAGCTCTCAGCTGCACAGCAATCCCCCTCCAGCCTTCTCCTATCATTTCGCATTTCCCACTTCCCCTTCCCACTTTCAAATCTCTTACTATCTCTTAATTCAGTTATTCCTGACGAAGGGTCTCGGCCCGAAACGTCAACAGTGCTTCTCCCTGTAGATGCTGCCTGGCCTGCTGTGTTCCACCAGCATTTTGTGTGTGTTGTTGCTTGAAATGTTGGGGCAACTCTCCTGAATCCTCCTCACACTCTCGGTCAGCAGGGGGCGATATTGAACCTATTTTAGATGTTGGGACCACTCTCCTGAATCCTCCCAGTCAGCACGGGGCGGTATTGAACCTGGTTTAGATGTTGGGACCACTCTCCTGAATCCTCCTCACACTCCCGGTCAGCAGGGGGCGGTATTGAACTTGTATTAGATGTTGGGACCACTCTCCTGAATCCTCCTGGTCAGCAGGGGGCAGTATTGAACCTGTTTTAGATGTTGGGACGACTCTCCTGAATCCTCCTCACACTCCCGGTCAGCAGGGGGCGGTATTGAACCTGTTTTAGATGTTGGGACCACTCTCCTGAATCCTCCCGGTCAGCAGGGGTCGGTATTGAACCTGTTTCAGATGTTGGGACCACTCTCCTGAATCCTCCTGGTCAGCAGGGGGCGGAATTGAACCTGTTTTAGATGTTGGGACCACTCTCCTGAATCCTCCCGGTCAGCAGGGGGCGGTATTGAACCTGTTTTAGATTGTTGGGACAACTCTCCTGAATCCTCCCAGTCAGCAGGGGGCAGTATTGAACCTGTTTTAGATTGTTGGGACCACTCTCCTGAATCCTCCTCACACTCCCGGTCAGCAGGGGGCGGTATTGAACCTGTTTTAGATGTTGGGACCACTCTCCTGAATCCTCCCGGTCAGCAGGGGTCGGTATTGAACCTGTTTTAGATGTTGGGACCACTCTCCTGAATCCTCCTGGTCAGCAGGGGGCGGTATTGAACCTGTTTTAGATGTTGGGACCACGCTCCTGAATCCTCCCGGTCAGCAGGGGGCGGTATTGAACCTGTTTTAGATGTTGGGACCACTCTCCTGAATCCTCCCGGTCAGCAGGGGGCGGTATTGAACCTGTTTTAGATGTTGGGACCACTCTCCTGAATCCTCCTCACACCCCCGGTCAGCAGGGGGCGGTAATGAACCTGCTTTAGATGTTGGGACCACTCTCCTGAATCCTCCCGGTCAGCAGGGGGCGGTATTGAACCTGTTTTAGATTGCTGGGACCACTCTCCTGAATCCTCCCAGTCAGCAAGGGGCAGTATTGAACATGTTTTAGATTGTTGGGACCACTCTCCTGAATCCTCCCGGTCAGCAGGGGGTGGTATTGAACATGTTTTAGATGTTGGGACCACTCTCCTGAATCCTCCTCACACTCCTGGTCAGCAGGGGGCGGTATTGAACCTGTTTTAGATGTTGGGACCACTCTCCTGAATCCTCCTGGTCAGCAGGGGGCGGTATTGAACCTGTTTTAGATTGTTGGGACCACTCTCCTGAATCCTCCCAGTCAGCAGGGGGCGGTATTGAACCTGTTTTAGATTGTTGGGACCACTGTCCTGAATCCTCCCGGTCAGCAGGGGGCGGTATTGAACCTGTTTTGATGTTGGGAACACTCTCCTGAATCCTCCCGGTCAGCAGGGGGCGGTATTGAACCTGTTTTAGATGTTGGGACCACTCTCCTGAATCCTCCCGGTCAGCAGGGGGCGGTATTGAACCTGTTTCAAATGTTGGGACCACTCTCCTGAATCCTCCTCACACCCCGGGTCAGCAGAGGGCGGTATTGAACCTGTTTTAGATTGTTGGGACCACTCTCCTGAATCCTCCCGGTCAGCAGGGGGCGGTATTGAACCTGTTTGAGATTGTTGGGACCACTCTCCTGAATCCTCCTCACACTCCCGGTCAGCAGGCGGCGGCATTGAACCTGTTTTAGATGTTGGGGCTACTCTGCTGAATCTTCCTCACACTCCCGGTCAGCAGGGGGCGGTATTGAACCTGTTTTAGATGTTGGGCCCACTCTCCTGAAACCTCCCGGTCAGTAGGGGGCGGTATTGAACCTGTTTTAGATGTTGGGACCACTCTCCTGAATCCTCCCAGTCAGCAGGGGGCGGTATTGAACCTGTTTTAGATGTTGGGACCACTCTCCTGAATCCTCCCGGTCAGCAGGGGGCGGTATTGAACCTGTTTTAGATGTTGGGGCCACTCTCCTGAATCCTCCCGGTCAGCAGGGGGCGGTATTGAACCTGTTTTAGATGTTGGGAACACTCTCCTGAATCCTTCCGGTCAGCAGGGGGCGGTATTGAACCTGTTTTAGATGTTGGGACCACTCTCCTGAATCCTCCCGGTCAGCAGGGGGCGGTATTGAACCTGTTTCAAATGTTGGGACCACTCTCCTGAATCCTCCTCACACCCCGGGTCAGCAGAGGGCGGTATTGAACCTGTTTTAGATTGTTGGGACCACTCTCCTGAATCCTCCCGGTCAGCAGGGGGCGGTATTGAACCTGTTTTAGATGTTGGGGCTACTCTGCTGAATCTTCCTCACACTCCCGGTCAGCAGGTGGCGGTATTGAACCTGTTTTAGATGTTGGGCCCACTCTCCTGAAACCTCCCGGTCAGTAGGGGGCGGTATTGAACCTGTTTTAGATGTTGGGACCACTCTCCTGAATCCTCCCGGTCAGCAGGGGGCGGTATTGAACCTGTTTTAGATGTTGGGGCCACTCTCCTGAATCCTCCCGTTCAGCAGGGGGCGGTATTCAACCTGTTTTAGATGTTGGGACCACTCTCCTGAATCCTCCTCACACTCCCGGTCAGCAGGGGGCGGTATTGAACCTGCTTTGAGTCCTGACGAAGGGTCTCGGCCCGAAACGTCGACAGTGCTTCCCTCTGTAGATGCTGCCTGGCCTGCTGCGTTCCACCAGCATTTTGTGTGTGCTGCTTGAATTTCCAGCGTCTGCAGATTTCCTCGTGTTTGAGGAGATGAGTTATCCAGCTCTCGTTGCAGGCACGTGCAGGTCAACTCTTTGAGTGATTAGGCAGAAAGTTTGAAGTTAATAAGTCATCTCCTTCTACCTTAGGTCACAGACTCATCAATCACCCCCCCCAAGGAGTTATTAACTGATGAGTTATTAACTTCAATCTTTCTGCATAATCACTCAAAGAGTTGAACTGCACGTAACTCCTTGGGGGGGGTGATTGATGAGTCTGTGACCTAAGGTAGAAGGAGATGACTTATTAACTTCAATCTTTCTGCATAATCACTCAAAGAGTTGAACTGCACGTGCCTGTAACGAGAGCTGTATAACTCATCTCCTTCTACCTTAAGCCATGAACTTATCAATCACCCTTGCGGTGGACCCCTTCTACAAACTATGCCCCACAACCGCTGAACTAAGTGTGTAAATGTAGGAGGGGACTATGTTGAAAAATAAATGTGCTCGGTTTTCTGAAACTGACTCCGTCTACTGTGGGCCACGAACTTATCAATCACCCCTGGTACAACGCATATACGACCGTTAAGCGCACAGCAGTGTCGCTGCTGCGGGCGCTGTCGTAGATAATGTGAACTGGGTGGCAGCAGGGAGTTCGGTGGGTAGGAGCCGTTCCCCAACCTCACCGTTCCTGTTCTGATGCGGTGGTACCTTCTCCCGGGTGCTGGGAGGCCAGGGAGATGGTGGGACGGGTGGGAGAATCCTGGGGACTCCGCCGACACGGGAGTCCGCTATCCCCTAATCATGTTGCAAGTTCAGAAATCAGAGGTCCTCAGCTAGTTTCACGTTGAGTCGGAGGCGGGAGGCAGAGGCGATGTTTGCATTCCTCTCGAGGGGACTAGAATGGAAAAAGCAAGGATGTGACGCTGTGGCTCTCTAAGGCAGTGGTCAGACTGCACCTGGAAGTATTGTGTGCGATTCTGAGCCCCTTCTCGAAGAAAGGAAGTGCTGACATTGAAGAGGATTCTGAAGAGGCTCCCGAGAATGGAAGGGTTAATGTATTAGAACGCAGCGAACCTCCGGCACTTTACAGGCCCTTCGGCCCACCATGTTGTGCTGACCACGTGACCGACTAGAATTTCCCGAGCATATAGCCCTCCATCTTTCTGACCTCCACGTGCCTGTCTAAGAGTCTCAGCCTCCACCACCATCGCCAGCAGGACATTCCACACACCGACCACTCCCCGTGTGAAAAAATCACCCCTCTCTACCTACTTCCAGGCACCTTCGAACCCTGCCCTCACATGTTAGCAATTCCAGCCCTGGGGAAAAAGCCTCTGGCCATCCACACGGTGACTAACATCGGAGTCCCGGACACGCTGGTGAGGGTGGGGTGCGAGACGGAGAACATCTTTGAAACCTATCCAAGGCAGGGTGGGCATAGAGAGGATGTTTCCTACAGTGGGGGGGTCTGGGTCCAGAGGACACAGAGTGGAAGTGGAGAGGATGTTTCCTATAGTGGGGGAGTCTAGGACCAGAGGACACAGATAGAGTGGATGTGGAGAGGATGTTTCCTGTAGTGGGGGAAGTCTAGGACCAGAGGACACAGATAGAGTGGATGTGGAGAGGATGTTTCCTACAGTGGGGGGTCTGGGACCAGAGGACACAGAGTGGAAGTGGAGAGGATGTTTCCTATAGTGGGGGAGTCTAGGACCAGAGGACACAGATAGAGTGGATGTTGAGAGGATGTTTCCTGTAGTAGGGGAGTCCAGGACCAGAGGGCACAGATAGAGTGGATATGGAGAGATATTTCCTATAGTGGGGTAGTCTAGGACCAGAGGACACAGATAGAGTGGATGTGGAGAGGATGTTTCCTATAGTGGGGGAGTCTAGGACCAGAGGACACAGATAGAGTGGATGAGGAGAGGATGTTTCCTATAGTGGGGGAGTCTAGGACCAGAGGACACAGATACAGTGGATGTGGAGAGGATGTTTCCTATAGTGGGGGAGGCTAGGACCAGAGGACACAGGTAGAGTGGATGTGGAGAGGATGTTTCCTATAGTGGGGGAGTCTAGGACCAGAGGACACAGGTAGAGTGGATGTGGAGAGGATGTTTCCTATAGTGGGGGAGTCTAAAACCTGAGGACACAATCTCAGAATACAGGGATGACCCTTTAGAACAGATGAAGAGGAATTTCTTTCGCCAGACGGTGGTGAATCTGTGGAATTCTTTGCCGCTGATGGCTGTGGAGGCCGAGTCATTGGGTGTATTTAAAGCAGAAGCCGATAACTTCTTCATTAGTCGGGGCATCAAATGGTTTACGGGGAGAAGGCGGAGAATGGGGTTGAGAGGGATAGTAAATCAGCCATGATGGGATCGCGGATCAGACTCGATTGGCTGAATGGCCTAATTCTGCTTCTGTATCCGGTGACCTTACAGTTTCTGTGTAATCCCCGCTAAACTGTCAGTATGTCTAATCTGAAGGTGAGAGGATGGCAAATTCAAAGGGGGTGTGAGGGGTAGGATTTGCAGGTGAGAGTGGTGCCTGGTACCGTGCTGGAGGCAAATACATTGTAGGCTTTTAAGAGATGTTAAGATGGGCACGTGGACGTGAGGAAGGTGGAGGGGTGTGGACATGGTGTAGGGAGGACATCAGTGTTTGGGTGTTTTTCATTTGTTTTTTTAAGCCGGGTCAGCACAGCACAGAGGGCAGAATGGCCTGGTCCAGAGCTGTCCTGTTCAATGTTTCTGAACCTGTAACTTTGGGTAACATGCACCCTACAACGAGTGTGTGTGTGTGTGTGTGTGTGTGTGTGTGTGTGTGTGTGTGTGTGTGTGTGTGTGTTTATCCGTGTGTGTCTGTGTGTGTGTCTGTGTGTATCTCTGTGTGCGTCTGTGTGTGTGTGTATATCTGTGTGTGTGTGTATCTGTGTGTGTGTCTGTGTGTTTATCTGTGTGTGTCTGTGTCTGTGTGTGTCAGTATGTGCGTCTGTATCTGTGTGTGTGTGTCTGTGCCTGTGTGTGTGGGTGTGTGTATCTGTGTGTGTGTGTGTGAGTCTGTGTGTGTGTTTGTGTGTGTGTGTGTGTGTGTGTGTGCGCGTGTGTGTGTGTGTGTGTGTGTGTGTGTGTTTGTCTGTGTGTTTGTCTCTATGTGTCTGTGTGTGTCTGTGTCTGTCTGTCTGTGTGTGTGTGTGTGTGTCTGTGATGTGTGTGTCTGTGTGTGTGTGTGTGTGCATCTGTGTGTGTCTGTGTCTGTGTGTGTGTGTGTCTGTGTGTGTGTGTGTGTGTGTCTGTGTGTGTGTGTCTGTGTGTGTCTGTGTGTGTCTGTGTGTGTGTGTGTGTGTGTGTGTGTGTGTGTCTGTGTGTGTGTCTGTGTGTGTGTGTGTGTGTGTGTCTGTGTGTGTGTCTGTGTGTGTCTGTGTGTGTCTGTGTGTGTGTGTGTGTGTGTGTCTGTGTGTGTGTGTGTGTGTGTGTGTGTGTCTGTGTGTGTGTGTGTGTGTGTGTGTGTCTGTGTGTGTGTGTCTGTGTGTGTCTGTGTGTGTCTGTGTGTGTCTGTGTGTGTGTGTGTGTGTGTGTGTGTGTGTGTGTGTGTCTGTGTGTGTGTGTGTGTGTGTCTGTGTGTGTCTGTGTGTGTGTGTGTGTGTGTGTGTCTGTGTGTGTATCTGTGTGTGTCTGTGTCTGTGTGTGTATGATGGTCCCATTCGGAGCCGGATCACACAGACTTTCAATGTTGAAGGTGTGACAGCCCCGCTGAGACCTCCCACTCCGGGCCTTGACCTCTGAACTCCATTCACTTTTTCCCTTTCAATTCTCTTTTGTCCACACGCACGTAGACACACATCCTTCTGTTCCCTCGCCCATTTCTAAATCTTTCACCGGCATTCGCCCCGCCCCTCCTCCAGCTCACTACAGTCAACCGTCCAGTTTACAGGGAGATGATAGATTTTTTTTCTTTCCGACCCCGCCTGTGAAACCTGATTACAGACCATGTTTTGCCTGCGGGGTGGGTTAAGGACGCCCTCCGTCTCCTCCCACCACTCCTCTAGTTCCACATGTAACCCTCTCTCCAAATGAGTTAGCTAAAAATGCAAATGCAAATCAACGGTAACATAACTCAGAGCAATTGGTGCAGGGGGGGACATTTTCAATAAATAACCACGTCTAGGGGGAGGGTCCAACTTGATGGCATGAACATTGACTTCTCTAACTTCTGTTAATGCCCCTTATCCCATCCCTGAAGTTTTCCCCCCTCTTTTTTCTCTCTCTTTCTGCCCATCACTCTCCCTGTTCTCCCTCTCCCTCTGGTGCTCCCCCCTCGCCCTTTCTTTATCCCTAGGCCTCCCGTCCCCTGATCCTTTCCCTTCTCCAGCTCTGTGCACCCTTTTGCCGATCACCTTTACAGCTCTCAGCTGCACAGCAATCCCTCTCCAGCCTTCTCCTATCATTTCGCATTTCCCCCTTCCCCTTCCCACTTTCAAATCTCTTACTATCTCTTAATTCAGTTATTCCTGACGAAGGGTCTCGGCCCGAAACATCGACAGCGCTTCTCCCAAAAGATGCTGCCAGGCCTGCTGTGTTCCACCAGCATTTTGTGTGTGTTGTTGTTTTAAATGTTGGGGCCACTCTCCTGATTCCTCCTCACACTCCCGGTCAGCAGGGGGCGGTATTGAACCTGTTTGAGATGTTGGGACCACTCTCCTGAATCCTCCCGGTCAGCAGGGGGCGGTATTGAACCTGTTTTAGATGTTGGGACCACTCTCCTGAATCCTCCTCACACTCCCGGTCAGAAGGGGGCAGTATTGAACCTGTTTTAGATGTTGGGACCACTCTCCTGAATCCTCCCGGTCAGCAGGGGTGGTATTGAACCTGTTTTAGATGTTGGGACCACTCTCCTGAATCCTCCCAGTCAGCAGGGGGCGGTATTGAACCTGTTTTAGATGTTGGGACCACTCTCCTGAATCCTCCTCACACTCTTGATCAGCAGGGGGCGGTATTGAACCTGTTTTAGATGTTGGGACCACTCTCCTGAATCCTCCTCACACTCCCGGTCAGCAGGGGGCGGTATTGAACCTGTTTTAGATGTTGGGACCACTCTCCTGAATCCTCCCGGTCAGCAGGGGGCGGTATTGAACCTGTTTTAGATGTTGGGACTACTGTCCTGAATCCTCCCGGTCAGCAGGGGGCGGTATTGAACCTGTTTTAGATGTTGGGACCACTCTCCTGAATCCTCCTCACACTCTCGATCAGCAGGGGGCGGTATTGAAACTGTTTTAGATGTTGGGACCACTCTCCTGAATCCTCCTCACACTCTCTATCAGCAGGGGGCGGTATTGAACCTGTTTTACATGTTGGGACCACTCTCCTGAATCCTCCCAGTCAGCAGGGGGCAGTATTGAACCTGTTTTACATTGTTGGGACCACCCTCCTGAATCCTCCTCTCAGTCCTGGTCAGCAGGGGGTGGTATTGAGCCTGTTTTAGATGTTGGGACCACTCTCCTGAATCCTCCCGGTCAGCAGGGGGCGGTATTGAACCTGTTTTAGATGTTGGGACCACTCCCCTGAATCCTCCTCACACTCTCGATCAGCAGGGGGCAGTATTGAACCTGTTTTACATTGTTGGGACCACTCTCCTGAATCCTCCTCACAGTCCCAGTCAGCAGGGGGTGGTATTGAACCTGTTTTAGATGTTGGGACCACTCTCCTGCATCCTCCCGGTCAGCAGGGGGCGGTATTGAACCTGTTTTAGATGTTGGGACCACTCTCCTGAATCCTCCCGGTCAGCAGGGGGCGGTATTGAACCTGTTTTAGATGTTGGGTCCACTCTCCTGAATCCTCTCGATCAGCAGGGGGCGGTATTGAACCTGTTTTAGATGTTGGGTCTACTCTCCTGAATCCTCTCGATCAGCAGGGGGCGGTATTGAACCTGTTTTAGATGTTGGGACCACTCTCCTGAATCGTCCTGGTCAGCAGGGGGCGGTATTGAACTTGTTTTAGATGTTGGGACCACTCTCCTGAATCCTCCTCTCACTCCCGGTCAGCAGGGGGCGGTATTGAACCTGTTTTAGATGTTGGGACCACTCTCCTGAATCCTCCTGGTCAGCAGGGGGCGGTATTGAACCTGTCTTAGATGTTGGGACCACTCTCCTGAATCCTCCCGGTCAGCAGGGGGCGGTATTGAACCTGTTTTAGATGTTGGGACCACTCTCCTGAATCCTCCCGGTCAGCAGGGGGCGGTATTGAACCTGTTTTAGATGTTGGGACCACTCTCCTGAATCCTCCCGGTCAGCAGGGGGCGGTATTGAACCTGTTTTAGATGTTGGGACCACTCTCCTGAATCCTCCTGGTCAGCAGGGGGCGGTATTGAACTTGTTTTAGATGTTGGGACCACTCTCCTGAATCCTCCTCTCACTCCTGGTCAGCAGGGGGCGGTATTGAACCTGTTTTGAGTCCTGACGAAGGGTCTCGGCCCGAAACGTTGACAGTGCTTCTCCCTGTAGATGCTGCCTGGCCTGCTGTGTCCCACCAGCATTTTGTGTGTGTGTGTGTGTGTGTGTGTGTGTGTGTGTGTGTGTGTGTGTGTGTGTGTGTGTGTGTGTCTGTGTGTGTGTGTGTGAGTGTGTGTATGTGTGTATCTGAGTGTTACATCTAGGGTGCATGTGGTTTGTGTAAATGAAAAGGCTGGGAAGTTCCTTTAAGTGAAAGCGAGACTGCACCTTGAATGAGTGCTGACACATCCATGCAATTCTGTGCTCACAGCTCTCAGGAATGCATTGTCCCAAACTGAATCCACAATACTTATCTTCAAGGAACAGAAGACTGGTAGCCAAAGTCACCTGCTAAGTGCAAATGGCCCGCACCCAAATTTCACTCTCTAACAGCTAGCAAACAATCATTTAACTCACACTGGTATAAACTTAAAGCTTGCACCAACAAACTATTTTAAACAGAAACGGAAAAGAAGAAGGGGCCCGTGACAGGCGCATTGACTAGCCGGTCGCTGGAACTCAAATCGATGGAGCTCGCTGGTGCGAAATCAACCTGGTGTGCTTCGCTCCCTTTATCATGAACGTAATTCCTATGGGTACAAGACTGGCGGTACTGCGTTCGTTCCACACTAGCGGATGGAAGCGGACTCCGAGGAAGCAAGGAAGAGGGAAGCAATACGTGGGTTTTTGAGAAGAATGATGAAGATTGCCCACAGGAGGACAGACAAACAAACGAGGAAGCCGGAATAAGAAGAGAGGGGATATGACGTATAGGACCCTGGTCAGACCCCACTTGGAGTTCTGTGCTCAGTTCTGGTCGCCTCACTACAGGAAGGATGTGGAAGCCATAGAAAGGGCTCAGAGGATATTTATAAGGATGTTGCCTGGATTGGGGAGCATGCCTTATGAGAATAGGTTGAGTGAACTCGGCCTTTTCTCCTCAGAGCGACGGAAGATGAGAGGTGACCTGATAGAGGTGTACAAGATGATTAGAGGCATTGATCGTGTGGATAGTCAGAGGCTTTTTCCCAGGGCGAAATGACTGCCACAAGAGGATACAGGTTTAAGGTGCTGGGAAGTAGGTACAGGGGAGATGTCGGGGGTAAGTTTTTTACTCAGAGAGTGGTGAGTGTGTGGAATGGGCTGCCGGTGACGGTGGTGGAGGTGGATACGATAGGGTCTTTTAAGAGACTTTTGGACAGGTACATGGAGCTTAGAAAAATAGAGGGCTACGGGTAACCCTAGGTAATTTCTAAGGTAAGGACATTATCAGCACAACTTTGCAGGCCGAAGGGCCTGTATTGTGCTGTAGGTTTTCTCTGATCAAACAGGAAAGGGCAGCTGGAATTTCAGGAACGAGAAAGCTCAGACATCTTGCAAATTGAAAGTTGTGGTCGTCAGCCCATGACGTTCAGGAGTTGCATCAAGGGACGGACAGGCAGAAGCTTTGAAGAGCTCGGTAGAGCTTCTCAGAATGAAGAGGGATGATCGCCCACCTCATGACGTGGCGCATATCGACGATGATTGTCACTGAAAGCAATCTTAATGTTTAGTAAAGTTAAAAGCTGTTAAAAGTTCAGAACACAGTTATCATCAAAGCAGGTGCACATCACACGACCTTGAGATTTGCCTCCTTACAGGCTGCCCCAACCCTCCCCCCCCCCAAAAAAAAATTAAAAAGGACGGTCAAACCCCCAGCGTGCTGAGAGAGGAAGAAAACAAATCGCGCAGACAACGGTGTTCTGAACTGGTGTCCAGGAAGCCTTGGTTCGGAGCAGAGACGCAGCGTGGAGCAGCGGACTGTGTCGTCTCGTCCCTCGTCTCAGGCCCTGACACTCCTGACCTTTGCAATCTGGCCCGGTGTTCAAGACATCGAGTTCTGTTGCTTCGGTATGCTCTGGGGCCGAGACCCCGCCATCTTGATTTGGCCCGCACCAGTCTGCTTTCCGATCTCGCTCACCAATCGGCGCCCCAGCTCTTATATTTCACTCTCGTCCTCTCCCTGCTTCACCTATCACCTTGTAGGACCATAGAACCATAGAACATTACGGCACAGAAACAGGCCTTTTGGACCTTCTTGGCCGTGCCAAACCATTTCTCTGCCCGGTCCCACTGACCTGCACTGGGACCATATCCCTCCGTACCCCTCTCATCCATGTACCTGTCCAAGTTTTTCTTAAATGTTAAAAGTGAGCCCGCATTTAACACTTCATCTGGCAGTTCATTCCACACTCCCACCACTCTCTGCGTGAACAAGCCCCCCCCCCCATGTTCCCTTTAAACTTTTCCCCCTTAACTTCCCTTAACTTTTCCCCCTTAGCCTCAGTGGAAAAAGCCTGCTTGCATTCACCCATCATAATTTTATACACCTCTATCAAATCACCCCTCATTCTTCTACGCTCCAGGGAATAAAGTCCTAACTTATTCAACCTTTCTCTGTAACTCAGTTTCTCAAGTCCCGGCAACATCCTCGTAAACCTTCTCTGCACTCTTTCAACCTTATTAATATCCTTCCTGTAATTCGGTGACCAAAACTGCACACAATACTCCAAATTCGGCCTCACCAATGCCTTAAACAACCTCACCATAGCATTCCAACTCTTACACTCAATACTTTGATTTATAAAGGCCAATGTACCAAAAGCTCTCTTTACGACCCTATCTACCTGTGACACCACTTTTAGGGAATTTTGTATCTGTATTCCCAGAACCCTCTGTTCTACTGCACTCCTCAGTGTCCTACCATTTACCCCATATGTTCTACCTTGGTTTTTGGTTTCTACTACTGCTTCCCCTTCCAACCCGCCCACCTTCCTGCTCTGACCTCTGATATCTTTATTTTCCCCAGTCCTGACAAAAGGTCTCGGCCCAAAACGGCGACTGGTCTCTCGTCTCCACAGACGCTGCCCGGCCTGCTGAGTTCCACCAGCATCTTGTGTCTGTTCCAAGCCCCATTTCCATTCTGATATGTCTATCCATGGCCTCCCCTACTGTCAAGGTGAAGCCACACTCAGGTTGGAGGAACAACACCTTATACACCGGCTGGGTAGCCTCCAACCTGATGGCATGAACATTGACTTCTCTAACTTCTGTTAATGCCCCTCCTCCCCTTCTTACACCATCCCTGATATTTTTAGTTTTTTTCCCCCCTCCTCTTTTTTTCCTCTCTTTCTGCCCATCACTCTGCCTGTTCTCCCTCTGGTGCTCTCCCCTCCCCCTCTCTTTCTCCCGAGGCCTCCCGTCCCATGATCCTTTCCCTTCTCCAGCTCTGTATCCCCACTGCTGATCACCTTATCAGCTCTTAGCTTCACCCCACCCCCTCCAGTCTTCTCCTATCATTTCTGATCTCCCCCTTCCCCCTCCCACTTTCATATCTCTTACTATCTTTCCTTTCAATTAGTCCTGATGAAGGGTCTCGGCCCGAAACGTCGACAGTGCTTCTCCCTGTAGATGCTGCCCGGCCTGCAGCGTTCCACCAGCATTTTGTGTGTGTTTCCTGCACTTTATTGTACTGCCACGGCACATTTTATTCATTTTCTGCAAGGTTGCGTTAATCCATAGAAAATACTCTTTAATATCTTGCTCAAGTGCTTGAGGGTGCACGTAGCCATCCCAATCCCCCCTCCTAATTTCCACGTCAGCCGTACTATCAGGTG
Source organism: Hypanus sabinus (assembly GCF_030144855.1). Taxonomy (NCBI): domain Eukaryota; kingdom Metazoa; phylum Chordata; class Chondrichthyes; order Myliobatiformes; family Dasyatidae; genus Hypanus; species Hypanus sabinus. Next base: position 85,742 of record NW_026781618.1, on the reverse strand, counting down.
TTATAATAATAAGGAATTTTTTTTAAGATACAGGAGCAGAATTAGGCCATTTGGCACTTCAAGTCAGTACCACCATTCAATATAGAAACATAGAAAACCTACAGCACAATATAGGCCCTTCAGCCCACAAAGCTGTGCCGAACATGTCCCTACCTCAGAAATTACTAGGCTTACCTATAGCCCTCTGTTTTTCTAAACTCCATGTACCTATTCAAAAGTCTCTTAAAAGACCCTATCGTATCCACCTCCACCACCGTCACCGGCAGCCCATTCCACACACTCACCACTCTCTGAGTAAAAAACTTACCCCCGACATCTCCTCTGTGTCTACTCCCCAGCACCTTAAACCTGTGTCCTCTTGTGGCAGCCATTTCAGCCCTGGGGGAAAAGCCTCTGACTATCCACATGATCAATGCCTCTCATCATCTTGTACACCCCTATCAGGTCACCTCTCATCCTCCGTCGCTCCGAGGAGAAAAGGCCGAGTTCACTCAACCTATTCTCATAAGGCATGCTCCCCAATCCAGGCAACATCCTTGTAAATCTCCTCTGCACCCTTTCTATGGCTTCCACATCCTTCCTGCAGTGAGGCCACCAGAACTGAGTACAGTACTCCAAGTGGGGCCTGACCAGGGTCCTATAGAGCTGCAACATTACCTCTCAGCTCCTAAATTCAATTCCACGATTGACGAAGGCCAATACACCGTACACCTTCTTAACCACAGAGTCAACCTGCGCAGCTGCTTTGGGCGTCCTATGGACTCGGACCCCAAGATCCCTCTGATCCTCCACACCGCCAAGAGTCTTACCATTCTGCCAAATAGAAAGTTTAAAAATAGAATTAGTAGTTTAAAAAGAGGGGGAAATCACGGTCCGTTCAGGAATCTGATGGTGGGGGGAGATCAGTTTCTAAAACATTCTGTCACATTTCACTAGGTGACTTCCCTTCAGCTTTAATGTCCCTCACACTGAATAGTGCTGAACTCAAATGCAGAGAAAGGTTACACAAAATTAAAGGTGGGGGGGTACAACCCATCAAGGCTTTACTGACCCCTTAGCAGGCAAAGTCAAAATCCCTTTAAAAATAAAAGACATTAATTCGGGTTTCAGAAACTAGAGATTCCTACAAACCATAGAACCATAGAACATTACAGCACAGAAACAGGCCTTTTGGCCCTTCTTGGCTGTGCTGAACCATTTCTCTGCCCGGTCCCACTGACCTGCACCTGGGCCATATCCCTCCAAACCCCTCTCACCCATGAACCTGTCCGAATTTTTCTTCAATGTCAAAAGTGAGCCCGCATTCACCACTTCATCTGGCAGCTCATTCCACACTCCCACTACTCAAACAGAGGCAAGGCTTCGCTTCCAAGAGATATCGCCAAGACTGAGCAAAGAAATTTTAATTTTTTTAAAAAAGGTACATATAAGGTCCTGGCGATGATGCTGAGCCAAGTCGGCAGGTGAGCAAGAAAAGGTTGGCCCATTCCTCCCTCTGGTGGCCGCTCTGAGGTATGGCAGTGTCTTCAGGCTCCAGCGCCCGATCTCTGATGACAGAAGAGGCTATGGTCTGGGTGGGGGTAGTTCCTCACGGTGCGTGCCGTCTTCTTGAGGCATCCCCTTGTGAAGATATCCTCGACGGTGCGGAGGCTAGTGTCCGTGACGGAGCCGACCCTGGCTTTCCCTAACAATGAAGTTCAAGCTTCACCTTTTCGTCCATTTTATTTTTGGTCTTCTCAGAGGAGGACTTTGGGAAGTGGACGCGTGTCCCGTGTCTGCAGGGCGGGGCGGTTGATGGACCGTAACACAAGCCCTGGTCCGGGGGGGTGGGGGGGAGGTTAATGGCACGCAGATTTGCTTTGTTCGGTCGACAAGGGCTCTCACTGAATGATCAAAGGGCTTTATTGCCAATTGAGCGCATTCAGACCGGCGCAACAACAGCAAGCGCGCACACACTGAAATGAAGGGCACTTCAGATAAAAATAACCATCATCTCTCCATGCAAACCAAGAGTACATCTCTGTGGAGTGAATCCATCGGACAGTAATGACGCGCATGAACCGTCCTGGTGGTTCAGAATTAATTCTGGGCCTTTAAACCGCCAGATCCGACCCCCGGGCGGTAATGAAACGACGCTGTTTTGTTACACGACATTGTCCAGCAGAGGAGTGTGAGCTGATGCATTTTGGAAGGACAAACCAGAAGACTGAGTACAGGATTAATGGTCAGTTACTTAAGAGTGTGGATGAACAAAGGGACCTTGGGGTTCAAATCCATACATCCCTCAAGGTCGCTGCGCAGGTTGATAGGGTAGTTAAGAAGGCCTATGGGATGCTAGGCTTCATTAACAAGGGGATTGAGATCAAGAGTAGAGAGGTCATGTTGCAACTCTACAAATCTCTGGTGAGACCACACTTAGAGTATTGTGTTCAATTCTGGTCAGCTCATTATAGGAAGGATGTGGAAGCTATGGAGAAGGTGCAGAGGAGATTTACCAGGATGTTGCCTGGTTTGGAGAACAAGTCACATGAAGCAAGGTTAGCAGAGCTGGGACTTTTCTCTTTGGTGTGTAGAAGGATGAGAGGGGACTTGATAGAGGTCAACAAGATTATGAGAGGCATAGATAGGGTGGAAAGTCAGTACCTGTTTCCCGGGGCACCAATAGCAAACACCAGAGGGCATATGTACAAAATTAAGGGAGGGAAGTTTAAGGGAGACATCAGGGGTAAGTTTTTTACACAGAGGGTTGTGGGTGCCTGGAATGACTTGCCAGGGATGGTGGTGGAGGCTAAAACATTAGGGGTATTTAAGAGCCTCTTGGACAGGCACGTGGATGGAAGAAAAGTGGAGGGTTATGGGGGAGTGGGGGTTTAGTACTTTTTTAAAGGATTATATGGGTCGGCACAACACGGAGGGCTGAAGGGCCTGTACTGTGCTGCGGTGTTCTGTGGCTAGGAGGAGACTGTTTGGCCGGAATAATCTGGACACAGGACGTGCAGATGTCCAGCACAGTGCAGTTCCAGATTCAAAGCCCCTGCATAGGAGGCAGCTGGAAATCCCAGAGGTTTGCGCCTCAGGTGGACTGTGCCCCCCTCCAGGGGCAGGCCCAGGTGGGTAGATTTGAAGAACCGGCTGTTGCCCACGCAGCGGGTTCCCCCTCTCCACGTCACTGATGTCGTCCGAGGGGAGGGCAAACGCCGATACAGCTCGGTACCGGTGTCGTCGCAGAGGCTGCCAGAGTGAAGTTTGTAAACAACGTCAAACTGCCTCGGGGACCCCCGCTCCGGATTTCTTCTTCGGGGTTCACTCCCGAAGCCTTTCCCATGGGTGGGTACGGCCGCGAGGCAGCGGAGGTTTAAAATCAGAGTCTTCCTTCATCCTACCGCCATACAACATACCCTGAGATTCATTTTCTTGCGGGCATTCACAGAAGTTACAAGAGCGAGGATGTGATGCTGAGGCTTTATCAGGTCCCGGGGAGGCCTCAGCTTGAGTATTGTGAACAGTTTTGGGCCCCTCATCTCGGAAAAGGTGCGCTGGCGTTGGAGAGGGTCCGGGGGAGGTTCACAAGGATGATTCCTGGAATGAAAGGGTTATCACACGAGGAACGTTTGATGGTTCTGGGTCTGAACTCGCTGGGATTCAGAAGGATGAGGGGGGATCTCATTGAAAACTTTCAAATGTTGAAAAGCCAAGACAGAGTAGATGTGGGAAGGATGTTTCCCATGGTGGGGGAGTCTAGGACAAGAGGGCACAGATAGAGTGGATGTGGAGAGGATGTTTCCTATAGTGGGGGAGTCTAGGACCAGAGGACACAGATAGAGTGGATGTGGAGAGGATGTTTCCTATAGTGGGGGAGTCTAGGACAAGAGGGCACAGATAGAGTGGATGTGGAGAGGATGTTTCCTGTAGTGGGGGAGTCTCGGACCAGAGGACACAGATAGAGTGGATGTGGAGAGGATGTTTCCTGTACTTGGGGAGTTTCGGACAAGAGGGCAAGATAGAGTGGATGTGCAGAGGATGTTTCCTACAGTGGGGGAGTCTAGGACCAGAGGACACAGATAGAGTGGATGTGGAGAGGATGTTTCCTGTACTTGGGGAGTTTCGGACAAGAGGGCAAGATAGAGTGGATGTGCAGAGGATGTTTCCTACAGTGGGGGAGTCTAGGACCAGAGGACACAGATAGAGTGGATGTGCAGAGGATGTTTCCTACAGTGGGGGAGTCTAGGACCAGAGGACACAGATAGAGTGAATGTGGAGAGGATGTTTCCCATGGTGGAGAAGTCTAGGACCAGAGGGCACAGCCTCAGGATAGAGGGGCGCCCTTTCAAAACAAAAATGAGAGAAATTTCTTTAGCCGGAGGGTGGCGAATTTGTGGAATTTTTTGGCACATCCAGCTGCGGAGGCCGGGTCACTGGGTATATTTAAGGCAGAGATTGATAGGTTCTTGATAGGACATGGTGTCAAAGATTACGGGGAGAAGGCCGGGGAGTGGGACTGAGGAGGAGATACAGAAAAAAAGGATCAGCCATGATGGAGTGGCGGAGCAGACTCGATGGGCCAGACGGCCAAATTCTGCTCCTGTGTCTTACGGTCACAGGAACACAAATAACTCAATGAATAACCACTCACCAACAAAAATGGGCAGGGAAAAAAACCTATGTGCAAAATCAGGCAAACCGTGCAAATACAATAATATTTGGAACGTGAGCTGTGGGACCCTTGGAAAAGCGGGTCTGTAGTTTGTGAGATCAGCGCAGAGTGGAGGTGAGTGAAGTTATCCGCACTGGTTCAGGAGCCTGATGGTTGAAGTGTAGCAACAGTTCCCGAACCTGGTGGTGCAGACCTCCCTCGTGAAGACAGCAGTCAGAAGGGAGTCTAGACAGTGGGGGTCCTTGATGGTGGATCCTGCTTTCTTCTGCCAGCACGAGGAGATGTGTTTAATGGTGGTGGTGGGGGGGTCTTTGCAACTACAGGCCCTTCAGCCCACAAAGTCGTGCCGACTCACTTCTAACTGCAACCTGAACCCTTCCCTTCCGCATAGCCGTCCATTTGTCTCCCATCCAGACTCTCAGATGTTCCTAATGTGGCTGCCTCTATCATCACCTCTGGCAGGGTGTTCCTCACACCCATCACTCTGTGTGTAAACATTCCAGCTCTGACATCCCCCTACATTTTCCTCCAATCTCCTTAAAAATATGTGCTCCCCACCACCCACCCCCACCCCCACCTCGCTCCTTGTATTGGCCATTTCCACCATGGGATTGGAGAGGGTGCAGAGGAGATTCACCAGGATGCTTCCTGGATTAGAGAGGGTGCAGAGGAGATTCACCAGAATGCTGCCTGGATTGGAGAGGGTGCAGAGGAGATTCACCAGGATGCTTCCTGGATTAGACAGGGTGCAGAGGAGATTCACAAGGACGCTGCCTGGATAAGAGAGGGTGCAGAGGAGATTCACCAGGATGCTGCCTGAATAAGAGAGGGTGCAGAGGGAGATTCACCAGGTCGCTGCCTGGATTAGAGAGGGTGCAGAGGAGATTTACCAGGATACTGACTGGATTAGAGAGGGGGCAGGAGAGATTCACCAGGTCGCTGCCTGGATTAGAGAGGGTGCAGAAGAGATTCACCAGGATACTGACTGGATTAGAGAGGGGACAGGAGAGATTCACCAGGACGCTGCCTTGATTAGAGAGGGTGCAGAGGGAGATTCACCAGGACGCTGCCTGGATTAGAGAGGGTGCAGAGGAGATTCACCAGGACGCTGCCTGGATTAGAGAGGGTGCAGAAGAGATTCACCAGGATACTGACTGGATTAGAGAGGGGGCAGGAGAGATTCACCAGGACGCTGCCTTGATTAGAGAGGGTGCAGAGGGAGATTCACCAGGACGCTGCCTGGATTAGAGAGGGTGCAGAGGAGATTCACCAGGATGCTTCCTGGATTAGAGAGGGTGCAGAGGAGATTCACAAGGACGCTGCCTGGATAAGAGAGGGTGCAGAGGAGATTCACCAGGTCGCTGCCTGGATAAGAGAGGGTGCAGGAGAGATTCACCAGGACGCTGCCTTGATTAGAGAGTGTGCAGAGGGAGATTCACCAGGACGCTGACTGGATTAGAGAGGGTGCAGAGGGGATTCACCAGGACGCTGCCTGGATTAGAGAGGGTGCAGAGAAGATTCAACAGGACGCTGACAGGATTAGAGAGGTTGCAGAGGAGATTCACCAGGCCGCTGACTGGATTAGAGAGGGTGCAGAGAGATTCACCAGGATGCTTCCTGGATTAGAGAGGGTGCAGAGGAGATTCACCAGGACGCTGACTGGATTAGAGAGGGTGCCGAGGAGATTCACCAGGACGCTGCCTGGATAAGAGAGGGTGCAGAGGAGATTCACCAGGTCGCTGCCTGGATAAGAGAGGGTGCAGGAGAGATTCACCAGGATGCTTCCTGGATTGGAGAGGGTACAGAGGAGATTTACCAGGATGCTGACTGGATTACAGAGGGGGCAGAAGAGATTCACCAGGACGCTGACTGGATTAGAGAGGGTGCAGAGGAGATTTACAAAGACGCTGACTGGATTAGAGAGGGTGCAGAGGAGATTCAGCAGGATGCTGCCTGGATTAGAGAGGGTGCAGAGAGATTCACCAGGATGCTTCCTGGATTAGAGAGGGTGCAGAGGAGATTCACCAGGACGCTGACTGGATTAGAGAGGGTGCCGAGGAGATTCAGCAGGACGCTGCCTGGATAAGAGAGGGTGCAGAGGAGATTCACCAGGTCGCTGCCTGGATTAGAGAGGGTGCAGAGGAGATTCACCAGGATGCTGCCTGGATTGGAGAGGGTACAGAGGAGATTTACCAGGATGCTGACTGGATTACAGAGGGGGCAGAAGAGATTCACCAGGACGCTGACTGGATTAGAGAGGGTGCCGAGGAGATTCACCAGGATGCTGCCTGGATTAGAGAGGGTGCAGAGGAGATTCACCAGGACGCTGACTGGATTAGAGAGGGTGCAGAGGAGATTTACAAAGACGCTGACTGGATTAGAGAGGGTGCAGAGGAGATTCACCAGGACGCTAACTGGATTAGAAAGCAGGTCTTATGAGGAGAGGTTGAGCGAGCTGGGTCTTTCCTCTTTGGAGCGAAGGAGGGTGAGAGGAGACTTGATGGAGGTGTACAAGATGATAAGAGGCACAGGTCAAGTGCACAGTCAGAAACTTTTTCCCAGGGTGGATGTGGCTGATACCCGGGGGGCTTAATTTAAGCAGATTGGAGGAAAGTATTGGGGGGATGTCGGAGTTGAGTGTTTTTTCACAGAGAGAGTGGTGGGTGTGCGGAACACCCTGCCAACGCTGGTGATAGAGGCAGATACATTAGGGAGATTTAAGAGACTCAGATAGACACCTGGATGATACGAAAATGGAGGGTATGTAGGAAGGAAGGGTTAAATTGGTCTTGGAATCGGTGCAAAGGTCAGTACAACATTGTGGGCAGAAGGGCCTGCAGTTTGATGTTTGATGTTTTGACAAAGAGAGAGATGGATGATTAATTTGTGTTTTGGTGGGAGAGGCTGTGGGGGGGGAGTATTCTTGTGATATTCATTGTGTTTCCTCACGCAACTTTGCCGAGCTGAATCCACAAAGACACACACACACACACACACACACACACACACATACACACACACACACACACACACACACACTCTCACACACACACACACTCACACACACACACACACACATACACACACACACATACACACTCTCACACACACACACACACACACTCACACACACACACACACACACTCACACACACACACACTCACACACACACACTCTCACACATACACACAGACACACACACACACACACACTCACACACACACACACACACTCACACACACACACACACTCACACACACACACTCACACACACACACACTCACACACACACTCTCACACACACACACACTCACACACACACACACACACATACACACACACACATACACACTCTCACACACACACACACACACTCACACACACACACACTCACACACACACACTCTCACACATACACACAGACACACACACACACACACACTCACACACACACACACACACTCACACACACACACACACACACACACACTCACACACACACACACACACACACACACACACACACTCACACACACACACACACACACACACACACTCACACACACACACACACACTCACACACACACACACACTCACACACACACACTCACACACACACACACTCACACACACACTCTCACACACACACACACTCACACACACACACACACACACATACACACACACACATACACACTCTCACACACACACACACACACTCACACACACACACACTCACACACACACACTCTCACACATACACACAGACACACACACACACACACACACACACACTCACACACACACACACACACTCACACACACACACTCACACACACACACACACACACACACACACACACACACACACACACACACACACACACACACACACGTGTTACTAATCCTTGCTAAGAGCCCCATGTGAATCACTTTGAAACGGGGCCAGCAACAGCAGACCGGTCTCTCTGAACAATAAGCAGCCTCTGACACAGTGTTGGGTGAGGGGGAGTTTCGCCTCTGGACTCGTCAACAAAAACACACCCTCGGTGGAACCTGACCGTGTGGAGGAACAGAGGCATTTTGAGGGCTCTGTCCACTGATCCCTCAGAGCTGCTGCACAGGTTGACAGGGTAGTTGTGGTGTGTTGGCCTTCATTAGATGGAGGATTGTGATCATGAGCTGTGAGATCATGTTTCAGCTGGATAAAACTCTGGTAAGACCACACTTGGGATATTGTGTTCAGTTCTGGTCGCCACATTATGCGAAGCAAGTGGAACCTTCAGAGAGGATGCAGAGGAGATTCACCAGGATGCTGCCTGGATTAGAGAGGGTGCAGAGGAGATTCACCAGGATGCTGCCTGGATTAGAGAGGGTGCAGAGGAGATTCACCAGGAAGCTGCCTGGATTAGAGAGGGTGCAGAGGAGATTCACCAGGGTGCTGCCTGGATTAGAGAGGGTGCAGAGGAGATTCACCAGGGTGCTGCCTGGATTAGAGAGGGTGCAGAGGAGATTCACCAGGGTGCTGCCTGGATTAGAGAGGGTGCAGAGGAGATTCACCAGGATGCTGCCTGGATTAGAGAGGGTGCAGAGGAGATTCACCAGGAAGCTGCCTGGATTAGAGAGGGTGCAGAGGAGATTCACCAGGGTGCTGCCTGGATTAGAGAGGGTGCAGAGGAGATTCACCAGGGTGCTGCCTGGATTAGAGAGGGTGCAGAGGAGATTCACCAGGACGCTGCCTGGATTAGAGAGGGTGCAGAGGAGATTCACCAGGATGCTGCCTGGATTAGAGAGGGTGCAGAGGAGATTCACCAGGATGCTGCCTGGATTAGAGAGGGTGCAGAGGAGATTCACCAGGATGCTGCCTGGATTAGAGAGGGTGCAGAGGAGATTAACCAGGACGCTGCCTGGATTAGAGAGGGTGCAGAGGAGATTCACCAGGATGCTGCCTGGATTAGAGAGGGTGCAGAGGAGATTCACCAGGATGCTGCCTGGATTAGAGAGGGTGCAGAGGAGATTCACCAGGATGCTGCCTGGATTAGAGAGGGTGCAGAGGAGATTCACCAGGAAGCTGCCTGGATTAGAAGGGTGCAGAGGAGATTCACCAGGGTGCTGCCTGGATTAGAGAGGGTGCAGAGGAGATTCACCAGGATGCTGCCTGGATTAGAGAGGGTGCAGAGGAGATTCACCAGGATGGTGCCTGGATTAGAGAGGTGCAGAGGAGATTCACCAGGATGGTGCCTGGATTAGAGAGGTGCAGAGGAGATTCACCAGGATGCTGCCTGGATTAGAGAGGGTGCAGAGGAGAATCACCGGGACGCTGCCTGGATTAGAGAGTGTGCAGAGGAGAATCACCAGGATGCTGCCTGGATTAGAGAGGGTGCAGAGGAGATTCACAAGAATGCTGCCTGTATTAGAGAGGGTGCAGAGGAGATTCACCAGGATGCTGCCTGGATTAGAGAGTGTGCAGAGGAGATTCACCAGGATGCTGTCTGGATTAGAGAGTGTGCAGAGGAGATTCACCAGGATGCTGTCTGGATTAGAGAGGGTGCAGAGGAGATCCACCGGGACGCTGCCTGGATTAGAGAGTGTGCAGAGGAGGTTCACCAGGATGCTGCCTGGTTTTGTGAGTGTGCAGAGGAGATTCACCAGGATGCTCCCTGGATTAGAGAGGGTGCAGAGGAGTTTCACCAGGGTGCTGCCTGGATTAGTGAGGGTGCAGAGGAGATTGACGAGAATGCTGCCTGGATTCGAGAGTGTGCAGAGGAGATTCACCAGGATGCTGCCTGAATTAGAGAGGGTGCAGAGGAGATTCACCAGGATGCTGTCTGGATTAGAGAGTGTGCAGAGGAGATTCACCAGGATGCTGTCTGGATTAGAGAGGGTGCAGAGGAGATTCACCAGGATGCTGCCTGGATTAGAGAGGGTGCAGAGGAGATTCACCAGGAAGCTGCCTGGATTAGAGAGGGTGCAGAGGAGATTCACCAGGGTGCTGCCTGGATTAGAGAGGGTGCAGAGAAGATTCACCAGGATGCTGCCTGGATTAGAGAGGGTGCAGAGGAGATTCACCAGTGTGCTGCCTGGATTAGAGAGGGTGCAGAGGAGATTCACCAGGACGCTGCCTGGATTAGAGTGGGTGCAGAGGAGATTCACCAGGATGCTGCCTGGATTAGAGAGGGTGCAGAGGAGATTCACCAGGATGCTGCCTGGATTAGAGAGGGTGCAGAGGAGATTCACCAGGATGCTGCCTGGATTAGAGAGGGTGCAGAGGAGATTCACCAGGACGCTGCCTGGATTAGAGAGGGTGCAGAGGAGATTCACCAGGATGCTGCCTGGATTAGAGAGGGTGCAGAGGAGATTCACCAGGATGCTGCCTGGATTAGAGAGGGTGCAGAGGAGATTCACCAGGATGCTGCCTGGATTAGAGAGGGTGCAGAGGAGATTCACCAGGATGCTGTCTGGATTAGAGAGGGTGCAGAGGAGATTCACCAGGATGCTGCCTGGATTAGAGAGGGTGCAGAGGAAATTCACCAGGATGCTGCCTGGATTAGAGAGGGTGCAGAGGAGATTCACCAGGATGCTGCCTGGATTAGAGAGGGTGCAGAGGAGATTCACCAGGATGCTGCCTGGATTAGAGAGGGTGCAGAGGAGATTCACCAGGATGCTGCCTGGATTAGAGAGGGTGCAGAGGAGATTCACAAGAATGCTGCCTGTATTAGAGAGGGTGCAGAGGAGATTCACCAGGATGCTGCCTGGATTAGAGTGGGTGCAGAGGAGATTCACCAGGATGCTGCTGGATTAGAGAGGATGCAGAGGAGATTCATCAGGATGCTTCCTGGATTAGAAAGGGTGCAGAGGAGATTCACCAGGATGCTGCCTGGATTAGACTGGGTGCAGAGGAGATTCACCAGGACGCTGCCTGGATTAGAGTGGGTGCAGAGGAGATTCACCAGGATGCTGCCTGGATTAGAGAGGGTGCAGAGGAGATTCACCAGGATGCTGCCTGGATTAGAGAGGGTGCAGAGGAGATTCACCAGGATGCTGCCTGGATTAGAGAGGGTGCAGAGGAGATTCACCAGGACGCTGCCTGGATTAGAGAGGGTGCAGAGGAGATTCACCAGGATGCTGCCTGGATTAGAGAGGGTGCAGAGGAGATTCACCAGGATGCTGCCTGGATTAGAGAGGGTGCAGAGGAGATTCACCAGGATGCTGCCTGGATTAGAGAGGGTGCAGAGGAGATTCACCAGGATGCTGTCTGGATTAGAGAGGGTGCAGAGGAGATTCACCAGGATGCTGCCTGGATTAGAGAGGGTGCAGAGGAGATTCACCAGGATGCTGCCTGGATTAGAGAGGGTGCAGAGGAGATTCACCAGGATGCTGCCTGGATTAGAGAGGGTGCAGAGGAGATTCACCAGGATGCTGCCTGGATTAGAGAGGGTGCAGAGGAGATTCACAAGAATGCTGCCTGTATTAGAGAGGGTGCAGAGGAGATTCACCAGGATGCTGCCTGGATTAGAGAGGGTGCAGAGGAGATTCACCAGGATGCTGCTGGATTAGAGAGGATGCAGAGGAGATTCAGCAGGATGCTGCCTTGATTAGAGAGGGTGCTGAGGAGATTCACCAGGATACTGCCTGGATTGGAGAGGGTGCAGAGGAGATCTACCAGGATACTGCCTGGATTAGAGAGTGTGCAGGGGAGATTCACCTGGACGCTGCCTGATTAGAGAGGGTGCAGAGCAGATTCACTGGGACGTTGACTGCAGAGGGGAGCGTGCAGAGGAGATCCACCGGGACGCTGCCTGGATTAGAGAGGGTGCAGAGAAGTTTCACCAGGGTGCTGCCTGGATTAGTGAGGGTGCAGAGGAGATTGACGAGAATGCTGCCTGGATTCGAGAGTGTGCAGAGGAGATTCACCAGGATGCTGCCTGGATTAGAGAGGGTGCAGAGGAGAATCACCGGGACGCTGCCTGGATTAGAGAGGGTGCAGAGGAGAATCACCGGGACGCTGCCTGGATTAGAGAGGTGCAGAGGAGCTGTGGCTTTTCTCTTTGGAGCGATGGAGGAAGAATGGTGATTTGATAGACGTGCAGAATGTGGGAAGAGGCACAGATCGGGAGACTTTTTTCCCCAGGGTGTAAAGAGCTAAAACCAGGGGTCATCATTTTAAAGTGTTTGAAGGTAAGTGCAGTGGGGGATGTCTGCGGTAAGTGTTAGGTGAGAGGACATCCCTGCCTGGGGTGTTGGTAGAAGCAGGTCCATTAGGGACAGTCAATAAACTCTTTGATCGGCACATGGATGATAGAAAATGGAGGTGGGAAGTGTTAGATTGATATCGGAGTAGGTTAGAAGGTCAACACGACATTGTGGTCCCCAAGTTTTGTACTGTCTTATTTTGTATCGGTAGAAAGACCCATCCTTTGATATTCTCAGTGACGAAATCCCACCGAGTTTTCTGTATTCCAAAGATTCAGCAGCCTCTGTGTAAATAATTAAATATTCTCATCCCTGTTACTGCACTTTCTCGGATAGGGAGACTAGATTGATACACTGTACTCTAGGCCTGCTCATACCTGGACCCTGTTTAACTTTCTCAGATAGTTATAGGGGGCAAAAGTTTAGGGGTAACACGAGGGGGAACTTCTTTACTCAGAGAGTGGTAGCTGTGTGGAACGAGCTTCCAGTAGAAGTGGTAGAGGCAGGTTCGATGTTGTCATTTATTAAAAAAATGGACAGGTATATGGACAGGAAAGGAATGGAGGGTTATGGGCTGAGTGCGGGTCAGTGGGACTAGGTGAGAGTGAGCGTTCGGCATGGACTAGACGGGTCGAGATGGCCTGTTTCCATGTAATTGTTATATGGTTTTATAGGGAGACTAGATTGATACACAATACTCCAGGCCTGCTCTCACCTGCAACCTGTATAACTTTCTCGGGTAGTGAGACGAGGTTCACACACAAAACTCCAGATTTGCTCTCAACCTGGACCCTGTATAACCGCGATAAGATGTATTTAGCCTTGGTCTCGCATCCCCTTGCAGCCAATACCACTCAGTGCCCACTGTAAGATGTATCTCCTGATGAAATTGCCTCTGAGTGTACGTCCACGGTCTTCTGCCGATTATTCGGACGTGCTGTTTCGTTCGGAGATGCTCTTCTGCACACCACTGTCGTATCGTCTGGTTATTTGAGTTACCGTCGCCTTCCCGCCAGTTTGGCCGTTCTCCTCCGACCTCTCTCATTAACAAGGCGTTTTCACCCACAGAACTGCCGCTCGCTCAATCTTCACTTTTCCTTTTCGCGCCTTTCTCCGTCAACTTCTCAGGACTATTATGGGCAAAAGCGTGACCTGAGTGACTTTGGCCGCGTGGAATGTTTGTTGGTGCCAGACGGGGTGGCGTGAGTATTTCAGAAACTGCTGATCTCCGGGGGTTTCCACGCACAAGAGCGGATTGTCTGCAGCAGCAGAAGGTAACGGGCATGGGAGTAACGGATTTGTGGCTAACTTTGCCGATGATACAAAGATAGGCGGAGGAGCTGGTAGTGTTGAGGAAACAGAGAGCCTGCAGAGAGACTTAGATAGTTTAGGGGAATGGGTAAAGAAGTGCTAATTGAAATACAATGTTGGCCAATGTATGGTCAAGCACGGCAATAAACGGCAAGACTATTATTTAGGTGGGGGAGAGAATTCAAACTGCAGAGATGCAAAAGGACTTGGGAGACCTTGTGCAGGACACCTTAAAGGTTAACCGCCAGTTTGAGTCAGTGGTGAAGAAGGCAAATGCAATGTTGGCATTCATTTCTAGACGTTTAGAATAGAAGAGCTGGGATGTGATGCTGAGGCTCTATAAGGCACTCATGAGACCACACTTGGAGTACTGTGTGCAGTTTTGGGCTCCTTATTTTAGAAAGGATATACTGACATTGGAGAGGGTTCAGAGAAGATTCATGAAAATGATTCCGGGACGAAAGAGTTACCGTGTGAGGAACATCTGGCAGCTCTTGGGCTGTATTCCCTGGAGTTCAGGAGAATGAGGGGGGAATCTCATAGAAACATTGCGAATGTTAAAAGGCCTGAACAGATTAGATATGGCAAAGTCATTTCCCATGGTAGGGGAGTCTAGGACAGGAGGGCACGACTTCAGGATTGAAGGACGTCCATTTTAGAACAGAGATGCGGAGAAATTACTTTAGTCAGAGGGTGGTAAATCTGTGGAATTTGTTGCCACGAGCATCTGTGGAGGTTAAGTCATTGGGTGTATTTAAGGCAGAGATAGATAAGTTCTTGATTAGCCAGCCCATCAAAGGGTATGGGGTGAAGGCAGGGGAGTGGGGATAACCGGAAGAATTGGATCAGCCCGTGACTGAGTGACGGAGCAGACTCGATGGGCCGAATGGCCTACTTCTGCTCCTATATCTTATGGTCTTACCGGTATACACTAGGAGAAAGAAAACCCTTTGATCTCAAACCTCGCGGCACGGGGAGAGCTTCGGGAGTCACCCACCCGGGGTAAAGTTCGGAGCTGGAGTCCGTAAGACAATCCTTTGCTGATTGGCAACTCCCGGTTCCAAACTACCGGTCTCTGCCGTTCCTCTGGGTGCAGAGGGGCAGCCCGCTGCACGGGCAACAGGTCGCTCTCCCTATCGTACCGACCCGGCTCGCGAATCGTGAAGACAGCCGGACACCGCGTCATGACTGGCCCCGACCAACAGGGGGCCTCACCCGACCGTAACTTGCAATATATTTTACGTTCTGCAGCTGTACAAGAAGAATTAACCCATGGACAAACACTATACCTCGCCATTCTGGCTCAACACAACACATCTCGCGACTTCTATCGGCGATAATTAACCCGACTCCGGGGAAATTGTGCTGACCGTCGACCCAGAACTGACACCAGAAAGTTGAAATGAACCGCTTTTGGTTGAAGCATCAGATATAATTGTAAGCCGGGGCGGGGGGGTGCGCGGAAGGGAACGGCCCCACCCCGAAATCTACGATAAATATCACAGAAGGTCGAGCGGAGAGGAGGATTAACTGGGAGTGAGGCGGTGACTCACTCTGGCTCTCTCTGCCCTTTTCTCCTTTCCGAGAGGCAGCCGAAAAGGTCAGGATGTTTTTCCATCATTCCCGCTGTTTAATCGGGGGGTCACCTGGGAGCGCAGAGCAAAGTCCGGATGATGAGGTCGCCCGCGAAGCGATCTTGCTTCGGTTTCGCTTCAAACGCAGCTTTCCCTCCGGAGGACGGCAGCAGCTGGGAGCCGGTGGGATGTGTTAACTTGCGTCTGTCAGGAATTGTCAGGAACAAGGGTAACTTCACTCACCCCAAATCTGAACCGGTTCCACAAACATCAGACTGGCCCCAATAACTTCACTCCCCCCACCCCCACCCCCCGACACTGAGCTGATTCCACAAACCAGAGACTCAGCCTCAAATCTTCACTCAGTCCAGAATCTTCACTCCCCCAACTCTGAACTGTTTCCACAAACTAGAGACTCAGCCTCAAATCTACACTCAGTCCAGAATCTTCACTCCCCTAACTCTGAACTGTTTCCACAAACCAGAGACTCAGCCCCAAATCTTCACTCAGCCCAGAATCTTCACTCAGCCCAATAACTTCACTCCCCCAACTCTGAACTGTTTCCACAAGCCAGAGACTCAGCCTCAAATCTTCACTCAGCCCAGAATCTTCACTCAGCCCAGAATCTTCACTCAGCCCCAAATCTTCACTCAGCCCAGAATCTTCACTCCCCCAACTCTGAACTGTTTCCACAAACTAGAGACTCAGCCTCAAATCTTCACTCAGCCCAGAATCGTCACTCCCCCAACTCTGAACTGTTTCCACAAACCAGAGACTCAGCCTCAAATCTTCACTCAGCCCAGAATCTTCACTCACCCAACTCTGAACTGTTTCCACAAACCACTCAGCCTCAAATCTTCACTCAGCCCAGAATCTTCACTCCCCCAACTCTGAACTGTTTCCACAAACCAGAGACTCAGCCTCAAATCTTCACTCAGTCCAGAATCTTCACTCCCCCAACTCTGAAATGTTTCCACAAACTAGAGACTCAGCCTCAAATCTTCACTCAGCCCAGAATCTTCACTCCCCCAACTCTGAACTGTTTCCACAAACCAGAGACTCAGCCTCAAATCTTCACTCAGCCCAGGATCTTCATTCCCCCAACTCTGAACTGTTTCCACAAACCAGAGACTCAGCCTCAAATCTTCACTCAGCCCAGAATCTTCATTCCCCAACTCTGAACTGTTTCCACAAACCAGAGACCCAGCCTCAAATCTTCAATCAGCCCAGAATCTTCACTCCCCCAACTCTGAACTGTTTCCACAAACTAGAGACTCAGCCTCAAATCTTCACTCAGCCCAGAATCTTCACTCCCCCAACTCTGAACTGTTTCCACAAACCAGAGACTCAGCCTCAAATCTTCACTCAGCCCAGGATCTTCATTCCCCCAACTCTGAACTGTTTCCACAAACCAGAGACCCAGCCTCAAATCTTCAATCAGCCCAGAATCTTCACTCCCCCAACTCTGAACTGTTTCCACAAACCAGAGACTCAGCCTCAAATCTTCACTCAGCCCAGAATCTTCATTCCCCCAACTCTGAACTGTTTCCACAAACCAGAGACCCAGCCTCAAATCTTCAATCAGCCCAGAATCTTCACTCCCCCAACTCTGAACTGTTTCCACAAACCAGAGACTTAGCCTCAAATCTTCACTCAGTCCAGAATCTTCACTCAGCCCAATAACTTCACTCCTCCAACTCTGAACTGTTTCCACAAACCAGATTCAGCCTCAAATCTTCACTCAGTCCAGAATCTTCACTCCCCCAACTCTGAAATGTTTCCACAAACCACTCAGCCTCAAATCTTCACTCAGCCCAGAATCTTCACTCCCCCAACTCTGAACTGTTTCCACAAACCAGAGACTCAGCCTCAAATCTTCACTCAGTCCAGAATCTTCACTCCCCCAACTCTGAACTGTTTCCACAAACCAGAGACTCAGCCTCAAATCTTCACTCAGCCCAATAACGTCACTCCCCCAACACTGAGCTGATTCCACAAACTAGAGACTCAGCCTCAAATCTTCACTCAGTCCAGAATCTTCACTCCCCCAACTCTGAACTGTTTCCACAAACTAGAGACTCAGCCTCAAATCTTCACTCAGTCCAGAATCTTCACTCCCCTAACTCTGAACTGTTTCCACAAACCAGAGACTCAGCCCCAAATCTTCACTCAGCCCAGAATCTTCACTCAGCCCAATAACTTCACTCCCCCAACTCTGAACTGTTTCCACAAGCCAGAGACTCAGCCTCAAATCTTCACTCAGCCCAGAATCTTCACTCAGCCCAGAATCTTCACTCAGCCCCAAATCTTCACTCAGCCCAGAATCTTCACTCCCCCAACTCTGAACTGTTTCCACAAACCAGAGACTCAGCCTCAAATCTTCACTCAGCCCAGAATCTTCATTCCCCCAACTCTGAACTGTTTCCACAAACCAGAGACCCAGCCTCAAATCTTCAATCATCCCAGAATCTTCACTCCCCCAACTCTGAACTGTTTCCACAAACTAGAGACTCAGCCTCAAATCTTCACTCAGCCCAGAATCTTCACTCCCCCAACTCTGAACTGTTTCCACAAACCAGAGACTCAGCCTCAAATCTTCACTCAGCCCAGAATCTTCATTCCCCCAACTCTGAACTGTTTCCACAAACCAGAGACCCAGCCTCAAATCTTCAATCAGCCCAGAATCTTCACTCCCCCAACTCTGAACTGTTTCCACAAACCAGAGACTTAGCCTCAAATCTTCACTCAGTCCAGAATCTTCACTCAGCCCAATAACTTCACTCCTCCAACTCTGAACTGTTTCCACAAACCAGACTCAGCCTCAAATCTTCACTCAGTCCAGAATCTTCACTCCCCCAACTCTGAAATGTTTCCACAAACCACTCAGCCTCAAATCTTCACTCAGCCCAGAATCTTCACTCCCCCAACTCTGAACTGTTTCCACAAACCAGAGACTCAGCCTCAAATCTTCACTCAGTCCAGAATCTTCACTCCCCCAACTCTGAACTGTTTCCACAAACCAGAGACTCAGCCTCAAATCTTCACTCAGCCCAATAACTTCACTCCCCCAACACTGAGCTGATTCCACAAACTAGAGACTCAGCCTCAAATCTTCACTCAGCCCAGAATCTTCACTCAGCCCAATAACTTCACTCCCCCAACTCTGAACTGTTTCCACAAACCAGAGACTCAGCCTCAAATCTTCACTCAGCCCAATAACTTCACTCCCCCAACACTGAGCTGATTCCACAAACTAGAGACTCAGCCTCAAATCTTCACTCAGCCCAGAATCTTCACTCAGCCCAATAACTTCACTCCCCCAACTCTGAACTGTTTCCACAAACCAGAGACTCAGCCTCAAATCTTCACTCAGCCCAATAACTTCACTCCCCCAACACTGAGCTGATTCCACAAACTAGAGACTCAGCCTCAAATCTTCACTCAGCCCAGAATCTTCACTCAGCCCAATAACTTCACTCCCCCAACTCTGAACTGTTTCCACAAGCCAGAGACTCAGCCTCAAATCTTCACTCAGCCCAGAATCTTCACTCCCCCAACTCTGAACTGTTTCCACAAACTAGAGACTCAGCCTCAAATCTTCACTCAGCCCAGAATCTTCACTCCCCCAACTCTAAAGTGTTTCCACAAACCAGAGACTCAGCCTTAAATCTTCAATCAGCCCAGAATCTTCACTCCCCCAACTCTGAACTGTTGCCACAAACCAGACTCAGCCTCAAATCTTCACTCAGCCCAATAACTTCACTCCCCCAACTCTGAGCTGATTCCACAAACTACAGACTCAGCCTCAGAACTTCACTCAGCCCACAATCTTCACTCCCCCAACTCTGAACTGTTTCCACAAACTAGAGACTCAACCTCAAATCTTCACTCAGCCCAGAATCTTCACTCAGCCCAATAACTTCTCTCCTCCAACTCTGAACTGATTCCACAACCAATGGATGTTAACTTTCAAGAACTTTTCAACTCCCATTCTCGATAGTTTTTACTTGTGTTTCTTTTTTTGCTTGGTTTGTTTATCTGCCTGTCCGTCCGTCCGACTGTCTGTTCATCTGTCTGTCTGTCCGTCCGTCTGTCTGTCTGTTCATCTATCTGTCTGTCTCTCTCTCTGTCAGTAGGTGGGACTACGATGCTGTGGCCATAATGGAGTCTTGCCTGCCTGTCACAGGAGCAGGAAGAACTGTTGGATGTTCCAGAGTTTAGATGTTTCAAAGGGTACAGCGGGGGAAGTTAAAGAGGTGGGGGGGGGGGGGGCGGTGATGTTGCTAATCTGGGAGAGTATCGCAGCTGCTGAAAAGAAGGACGTTGTGGAGACATTGTCTACTGAGTCAGTGAAATTAGTGGACTGTCATGTTCTATGTTCTGTGTTCTATATTCTTTCTATGTTCAATCGTCTGTATTCAATGTTCTAAGTTCAGTTCTAAACTTAACATCTCTTCCAGCTCCAACAAAGACCCTGAGACAGGAGAGTTTTCTGCCCAGGCCCAGGGAAGACCTGGCACCAGGGTATCGGTCCTGTGTCAAAGTTCAAAGTAAATCTATCGTCAAATTACGTATATGTCGCCATATACACCCCTGAGTTTCATTGTCTCGCGGGTGTTCACAGCAGATACAAAGAAGTACAATAGAACAAATGAAAAAAAAATACTGTACGCTAACAAAGGCTGTCAGAAAATGTGATGAAGAAGACAAACTGTGCAAATGTATAGATGGCTGGATCGATACAGTGCCAATCAAAAGTATTCACTTCCTCTTGGAAGTTTTCCTGTTTTATTGTTTTGCAACATTGAATCACAGTGAATTTAATTTGGCTCTTTTGACACTGATCAACAGGAAAAGACTGTTTTGTACCAAAGTGAAAACAGATCTCCACAAAGTGATCTAAATTGATTACAATTATTAAACACAAAATAATTGATTGCATAATTATTCACCCCCTTCAAGTCAGTATTTAGTAGATGCACCTTTTGCAGCAATTACAGCCTTGAGTCTGTGTGGGTGGGTCTCTATCAGCTTTGCACATCTGGACACTACAATTATCCCTCATTCTTCTTTACAAAACTGCTCAAGTTCTGTCAGATTGCAAGGGGATCGTGAGTGAACAGCCCTTTTCAAGTCCAGCCACAAATTCTCAGTTGAATTGAGATCTGGACTCCGACTTCGCCACTCCAGAACATTAACTTTGTTGTTTTTAAGCCATTCCTGTGTAGCTTTGGCTTAATGCTTGGGGTCATTGTCTTGCAGGAAGACAAATCTTCTCCCAAATCACAGTTCTCTTGCAGACTGCATCAGGTTTTCCTCCAGGATTTTGTTGTGTTTGTTTTACCCTCTACTTTCACAAGCCTCCCAGGGCCTGCTGCAGTGAAGCATCCCCACAGCATGATGTCGCCACCACCGTGCTTCACGGTAGGGATGGTGGGTCTCTGATGATGTGCAGCGTTTGGCTTATGTCAAGCATAGCATTTAGTCTGATGGCCAAAATGTTCAGTTTTGGTTGCATCAGACCATAGAACGTTCTTCCAGCTGATTTCAGAGTCTCCCACATGCCTTCTCGCAAACTCTAGCTCGGATTTCATAGAAACATAGGAATATAGAAAAATCTACAGCACAATACAGGCCCTTCAGCCCACAAAGCTGTCCCAACCTGTCCCTACCTTAGAAATTACCTAGGCTTACCCATAGCCCTCTGTTTTCCTAAGCTCCATGGAGTCTCTTAAAAGACCCTATCGTTTCCACCTCCACCAACGTTTCAGGCAGCTCATTCCATGCACTCATCACTCTCTGCATAAAAAACTTACCCCCGACATCTCCCATGTACCTTCTTCCAAGCTCCTTAAAACTTATCCCTCTATACTAGCCATTTCAGCCCTGGGAAAAAGCCTCTGACTCTCCACACGATCAATGCCTCTCATCATTTTGTACATCTCTATCAGGTCACCTCTCATCCTCCGTCGCTTCAAGGAGAAAAGGCCGAGTTCACTCATCCTATTCT
Organism: Hypanus sabinus; assembly: GCF_030144855.1. Classification (NCBI taxonomy): domain Eukaryota; kingdom Metazoa; phylum Chordata; class Chondrichthyes; order Myliobatiformes; family Dasyatidae; genus Hypanus; species Hypanus sabinus. The sequence goes on along the minus strand of NW_026781618.1, from coordinate 63,998 downwards.
CATAAGGCACGCTCCCCAATCCAGGCAACATCCTTGTAAATCTCCTCTGCACCCTTTCTATGGCTTCCACATCCTTCCTCTAGTGAGGCGACCAGAACTGAGCACAGTACTCCAAGTGGGGTCTGACCAGGATCCAATGTAGCTGCAACATTACCTCTCGGCTCCTAAACTCAACCCCACGATTGATGAAGGCCAATGCACCATACGCCTTCTTAACCACAGAGTCAACCTGCGCAGCAGCTTTGAGTGTCCTATGGACTCGGGCCCCAAGATCCCACTGATCCTCCACACTGCCATTAATACTATATTCTGGCATCATATTTGACCTACCAAAATGAACCACTTCCCACTTATCTGGGTTGAACTCCATCTGCCACTTCTCAGCCCAGTTTTGCATCCTATCAATGTCCTGCTGTAACCTCTGACAGCCCTCCACACTATCCAACCTTTGTGTCATCAGCAAATTTACTAACCCACCCCTCCACTTCCTCATCCAGGTTATTTATAAACATCAAGAAGAGTAAGGGTCCCAGAACAGATTCCTGAGGCACCCCACTGGTCACCGACCTCCATGCAGAATATGTCCCGTCTACAACCACTCTTTGCCTTCTGTGGGCAAGCCAGTTCTGGATCCACAAAGCAATGTCCCCTTGGATCCCATGCCTCCTCACTTTCTCAATAAGACTTGCATGGGGAACCTTATCAAATGCCTTGCTGAAATCCATATACACTACATCTACGGCTCTACCTTCATCAATGTGTTTAGTCACATCCTCAAAAAATTCAATCAGGCTTATGAGGCAAGACCTGCCCTTGACAAAGCCATGCTGACTATTCCTAATCATATTATACCTCTCCAAATGTTCATAAATCCCGCCTCTCAGGATCTTCTCCATCAACTGACCAACCACTGAAGTAAGACTCACTGGTCAATAATTTCCTGGGTTATCTCTACTCCCTTTCTTGAATAAAACATCCACAACCCTCCAATCCCCCTGAACCTCTCCCGTCCCCATTGCTGATGAAAAGATCATTGCCAGAGGCTCAGCAATCTCCTCCCTCACTTCCCACAGCAGCCTGGGGTACATCCCGTATGGTCTTATCCAACTTGATGCTTTCCAAAAGCTCCAGCCCATCCTCTTCCTTAATATCTACATGCTCAAGCGTTTCAGTCCGCTGCAAGTCATCCCTACAATCGCCAAGATCCTTTTCTGCAGTGAATACTGAAGCAAGGTATTCATTAAGTACCCCTCCCCCTCCCTTCCCCCATCCCAGTTTCACTCTGCCTCCTCCTCCAGCTGCCTATCACCTCCCTCATGGTTCCGCCTCCTTCTACTAGTGCTTTCCCCTTACATTCCTTCTTCACCTCTCCCGCCTATATCCTCCCTGCTTCCCCTCCCCCACCCCTTGATCTTTCCTCTGATTGGTTTTACACCTGGCACCTTCCACCCTCCCCCCCCCCCTCACCTTCCTTATAGGGCCCCTGCCTCCACCCTCTTCAGTCCTGACGAAGGGTCTCGGCCCGAAACGTTGACTGCTCCTTTCCACGGATGCTGCCCGACCCGCTGAGTTCCTCCAGCGTGTTGTATGTGTTGCTTTGACCCCAGAATCTGCAGAGTACTTTGTGTTTACCTTTTCATACAGTTCCCTGGAGTGAAACACATTGAAACACCTTGACTGAACACGGGTGATCTCCATTTAACTAACTGTGTTGTACAGAGGTACTTACACACAGGGCTAGAGACGACACGCAGTTGGTAAGTCGTTTCGAGACGAGTTGATTCAAACTTCGCGGCGCTGGCGTTTGATCCCTGGCACCCGCCCTCTCCGGGCGGAAATGACGTCAGAGGTGCATTTCCTCCCCCCCCCACCACCACCACCACCCGCCGAGCCGGTTCGCCTGCGCAGAAACTGGGTCGCCGCAGTGTGACTTCCAAAACTATTTGGCTGCACCAGTGATGATTTGGTGTGTCGTATTAAAGGTGAATCAATTATTTTGCATTTTATATCTGTAATTGACTCAGATCACTTTGTAATGATCTGTATTCATTTTGACACGAGAGATTCTTTTTCTGTTGATCAGTATCAAAAAGGCCAAATTAAATCCACTGTGATTCAATGTTGTAAAACAATAAAACAGGAAAACTTCCAGGGAGAGGGAAGGGGTGAATACTTTTTATAGGCACTGTTGAGACATAGAGGTACAGCTAGATAGATGAATAAATAGATATATAGATCGATCAATAGAGATAGATAGATAGATAAGTGGACAGTTAGTAAGCGGATAGACATACAGGTGTGCCCCGCTTTACGAATGTTTGCCTTACGCCGCTTCGCTTTTACAAAAGACCTGCATTAGTAACCTGCTTTTGCATCACAAAGAGGATTTTCGCTTTTGCACAAATTTTTCCCACATAAATTAATGGTTCTTCACCTTACGCCATTTCAGCTTAAGATAGGTTTCATAGGAACCCTCTACCTTTGTAAAGTGGGGGGGGGGAGACACCTGTATAAACCCCACAAAGGATAGTAAAAACCACCCTGAGAATCACCAGGGTCTTCCTCCCCTTCACCCCCCCCCCCCCGGTTTGTGACATTAAACAGGAGCTTTGTTGAGGATCCCTACCTCTCGTCCCACCATCTCTCTGACCCTCTACCGTCAGGGAGGAGGTACAGGAGCATCAGAACTGGGACTGTCAGACTGGGGAACAGCTTCTTCCCTCAGACTGTGAGACTAATGAATACTGCCACCATCGAGGTCTCATTTCCACCACCCATCCCACAATCTCTCTGGCCCACCACCGTCAGGGAGGAGGTACAGGAGCATCAGGACTGGGACTGTCACACTGGGGAACAGCTTCTTCCCTCAGACTGTGAGACTAATGAATACTGCCACCATCGAGGTCTCATTTCCACCACCCATCCCACAATCTCTCTGGCCCACCACCGTCAGGGAGGAGGTACAGGAGCATCAGGACTGGGACTGTCACACTGGGGAACGGCTCCTTCCCCCGGGCTGGGGGACTGGTGAATACCCGACCACCACCGTGCTTCACAGTAGGGATCTCTGGTCACCAGTACAGCAAGCTGGTTACTATTGACTGAACTGCTTACCTGTGGTGCACACTTCACATGCACTTTGATTTATACTTTATTAAATTATTTGTGGTAAAATTTCATCTCATCTGCTGTGTATGATATATGTATCGTGGGTGGACCATTGTCCGGAGGAACGTGCTTTGTCTGGTTGTATATATGTACAGTCAGATGACAATTGGCTCCTCGATGGGGGGGGGGGGAGAGGTGAGAGCGGAAATGGGGACAGGCTCAAAACTAGCTATTAAACTCTCCCAGTGACGGGCGTCTCAAACAGCCTCTGACAACCGAGTCCAGCTCCCGGCCTTCTCGTGTGGCTTAGCTACTAAGCCGGGCGGAGCCGTGGCTACTGACAGGAGAAGGGGGCAAAGGCGGGGCACTAATTCTGCTTCTATCTCATAAGGCCGTAAGAGATGGAAGCAGAATCAGTCCGTCCGGCCCACCAAGTCTGCTCCACTGTTCAATCTCCACCTCAACCCCGCTCCCCGGCCTTCTCCCCGTAGCCTCTGACGCCGTGTCCCATCAAGAACCTGTCAATCTCTTACCTTGAATACCCCCAACGACCCGGCCTCCACAGCTGCCCGTGGCAACACATTCACCAACCTTCGGCTAAAGAAATTTCTCCGCATCTCTGTTTTGAAAGGGCGTCCCTCTATCCTGAGACTGTGCCCTCTTGTCCTAGACTCCCACACCATGGGAAACATCCTCTCCACATCCACTCTGTGTCCTCTGGTCCTAGATCCCCCCACTATAGGAAACATCCTCTCCACATCCACTCTATCTGTGCCCTCTTGTCCTAGACTCCCACACCATGGGAAACATCCTCTCCACATCCACTCTGTGTCCTCTGGTCCTAGATCCCCCACTATAGGAAACATCCTCTCCACATCCACTCTATCTGTGTCCTCTGGTCCTAGACTCCCCCACTATAGGAAACATCCTCTCCACATCCACTCTATCTGTGTCCTCTGGTCCTAGATCCCCCCACTATAGGAAACATCCTCTCCACATCCACTCTATCTGTGTCCTCTGGTCCTAGACTCCATCACTATAGGAAACATCCTCTCCACATCCACTCTGTCTGTCCCCTCTGGTCCTAGACTCCCCCACGATAGGAAACATCCTCTCCACATCCACTCTATCTGTGTCCTCTGGTCCTAGACTCCCACACACTATAGGAAACATCCTCTCGACATCCACTCTGTCTGTGTCCTCTGGTCCTAGACTCCCCCACCATAGGAAACATCCTCTCCACATCCATTCTATCTGTGCCCTCTGGTCCTAGACTCCCCCACCATAGGAAACATCCTCACCACATCCACTCTATCTGTGTCCTCTGGTCCTAGACTCCCCCACTATAGGAAACATCCTGTCCACATCCACTCTATCTGTGTCCTCTGGTCCTAGACTCCCCCACTATAGGAAACATCCTCTCCACATCCACTCTATCTGTGTCCTCTGGTCCTAGATCCCCCCACTATAGGAAACATCCTCTCCACATCCACTCTATCTGTGTCCTCTGGTCCTAGACTCCATCACTATAGGAAACATCCTCTCCACATCCACTCTGTCTGTCCCCTCTGGTCCTAGACTCCCCCACGATAGGAAACATCCTCTCCACATCCACTCTATCTGTGTCCTCTGGTCCTAGACTCCCACACACTATAGGAAACATCCTCTCGACATCCACTCTGTCTGTGTCCTCTGGTCCTAGACTCCCCCACTATAGGAAACATCCTCTCCACATCCACTCTATCTGTGTCCTCTGGTCCTAGACTCCATCACTGTAGGAAACATCCTCTCCACATTAACTCTATCTGTGTCCTCTGGTCCTAGACTCCCCCACTATAGGTAACATCCACTCCACATCCACTCTATCTGTGACCTCTGGTCCTAGACTCCCACACTACAGGAAACATCCTCTCCACATCCACTCTATCTGTGTCCTCTGGTCCTAGACTCCCCCACTACAGGAAACATCCTCTCCACTTCCACTATGTCTCGGCCTTTCAACATTCAAAAGGTTTCAATGAGATTCCCCCTCATCCTTCTGAATCCCAGTGAGTACAGAACCATCAAACGTTCCTCGTATGATAACCCTTTCGTTCCTGGAATCATCCTTGTGAACCTCCTCTGGACCCTCTCCAATGCCAGCACATCTTTTCTAAGATGAGGGGCCCAAAACTGTTCACAATACTCAAGGTGGGGCCTCACCAGTGCCTTATAAAGCCTCAGCATCACATCCCTGCTCTTGTATTCTAGACCTCTTGAAATGAATGCTAACATGGCATTTTCCTTCCTCACCGCCGACTCAACCTCCAAGTTAACCTTCGGGGTGTCCTGCACAAGGACTCCCATGTCCCTCTGCATCTTAAGATCAGGCAGTTGGGGGTCGTCAGCCGCGGTCGGCAGCTCCTCTGGGAGAAGGAGAACTCTAATCTCTAACCTCCGGCTGTACCCACTCACGGGGAAGGCTTCGGGAGTGAACCCTCGAGGGAAAAGTCCTGCCAGAGTCTTGTAAGGAGCTCGTACGTTCTCCATCTGACCACGTGGGTTTCCTCCGGGTGTTTCGGTTTTCACCCACAGCCCAAAGTCGGACCGGTTGGTAGGTTAATTGGCCATTGCAAACTGTCCCGTGATTAGGGAGGGAGGTAGGTAATATTCAGAGTCCCTACGTTGAGTTCCCCTGACCGGCAACCCCTGGTGCCAAACTGTATCGGTCTGCGCCGTGGGGCTGCGTGGAGAGGGGGAGCCCGCTACACGGGCAACAGCTCGCCTTCCATATCGTACTGCCCCAGCTTGCTTAGAGACAGACGGCGAGGACACAACATTGATTGTCGACCCCGGGCTACAGAGGCCCTCCCGTGGTGACAATAAACTCGGACTTGTCTGTGCAGCCGGCCTGACTCTTGCGTTCCCTCTCCCGTGACCCAGCTGGGTGTCTGAAGCTTAACAGCTCCCGCCCGTCCACAGCAAACATCCAGAGAATGGATCTGCAAGAGCCCGAGCGAGTCTGTCGATCTCGTTTATTGACCGACTCTCAGCGAGTGAGATCGCTCTCCCGTCTCCGGCGGAATGTTTACCTTGGCTCTCGGCTCCCCTATCTCTGCAAACGCAGGCGGGTTGTTTTCAGCTGCGAGTTCAGCCGCCTGGCCTCCCGTCACTTTTACCGGAAAGGTTAGCAGCGGCCTCGGCCATCTGCTGCCAGCGACGTTCAACACCAGTATCGGCTACTGATAGCTCGGCGAGGGACCCCTCCCCGCAGGGCTACACCGCGTTCTGCCCGTCGGATCCACGGCTCCTCACTAACACGGCACCTTCCCAAACACAACGCGACTTTTCAAATTCAGAATCAGGTGCAATATCAGTGCCGTGAAATACGGCGTTTTGTGGCAGAGGTACGTTGCAAGACAGAAAAAAAAAACATAAATTACTGTGAAAGTATATATTTATGCATTAAAATAATCACACTTTGCAAAAAGAGAGAAAATAAATCAAAGCACAGTGATAGAGACAGAAAATGGCAGAGGAACTCATCAGGTCAGGCAGCGTCTTTAGGACAGAGTAAAGAACACTTTCACAAACCTTTCAGAATCAGAATCAATCAGATTCAGTGTCACTGGCATATGTCCAGAAGACATAGGAGCAGAATTAGGCCATTTGGCCCATCCAGTCTGCTCCACCATTCAGTCATGGCTTTTTTTCTATCTCCCTCTCAGCCCCAGTTCCCGGCCTTCTCCCCGTAGCCTCTGACGCCGTGTCCCATCAAGAACCTGTTAATCTCTGCCTTAAATACACCCAACGACCCGGCCTCCACAGCTGCCCGTGGCAACACATTCCACAAATTCACCAGCCTCTGGCTAAAGAAATTTCCCCACATCTCTGTTTTGAATGGGCGCCCCTCTATCCTGAGGCTGTGCCCTCTTGTCCTAGACTCTCCCCCCATGGGAATCATCCTTCCCACATCTACCCTGTCTCGGCCTTTCAACATTTGAAAGGTTTCAATGAGATCCCCCCTCACCCTTCTGAATCCCAGCGAGTACAGACCCAGAACCATCAAACGTTCCTCGTGTGATAACCCTTTCATTCCTGGAATCATCCTTGTGAACCTCCCCCGGACCCTCTCCAACGCCAGCGTACCTTTTCCGAGATGAGGGGCCCAAAACTGTTCACAATACTCAAGCTGAGGCCTCCCCGGCGCCTGATAAAAGCCTCAGGATCACCTCCTCGCTCTTGAATTCCGGACCTCTGGAAAGGAATGCGGTGTTTCGTAGGTCAAGGGTTAAGTGTGAAAGGTGAAGAAAGGTTGAAAGGGGAACACGAGGGGAAAAACCTCTTCACTGAATCGCGGTGTACGCGAGCTCATCTTCAATGTTGAAGAGAAGTTTGGAAAGGTGTGCGGAAAGGAGGGGTGTTTAGGGCTGCGGTCCGGGTGTGGGGGGGGGGGTGGAGGAACAATTCAGCATGGCCGAGGAGGGCTGAAGGGCCTGTTTTCTGCGTATTCTATGACTCCAGGCCTGGCGTTTGAATGAGGATGCTCTCCTGCCGTTCCGGTGTTGTCCGGGAAGTACAGCCCAACTTCTCCACGGGCGGTCTGAGACCTGGCTGCGAAAGGAGGAGAGTTGGGTGGGCACGGGGGGGGGGGGGGGGGGCATCCTGTAAAACCCCAGGAGGACAGAAATGCCAACAGGAGTCCCAAAGACCTCGTCCCCGGGGCAGGAGGCATCTTCGTCTGGAAGGAACGCCAAGTCGGGTGATGACAGCGGAAGCCACGGAGCTGACAGATCTTCAATCGGACCAGGACTGAAGGATCTGACGGGCTGCTGTCGGCCGGCCTGTGCCCCCCGTGGGAGTGTGGCGCTGCAGAAGAAGGATATGTCGCCACACGCAACCCCGAGATTCACTGACAAGTTCAAAGGACAATTATTACCAGAGAACGTATTAAGTATACAACCTTGAGACAGACATCCCACCCCGCAGAAACTCATTTCAGGGAGGTAGCGCCATCGGTTTGCGGGAGGCTCCCGGGAGAGGTGGGATGTCTGCAGCAGAGAAGCTCGGGCCAGCTAGTGTAAATAACGTTAGCTAAGATAATGAACGAATGACACCTGTTAAACTCACCTCAACATTTAACCCACCATGGGCAATAAAAAAGTCACTGTTGCAAACTGTGCAGCGAGCAGCACTGTAATTAAATTTGACCCCCCCCCCCATTAGGCAGGGGTACACTTTAGTGTAGTCTGGGGTGAAGTACGTTTCCTATTTTCTTTTTTTGGGACACTCTGCCATGGTGTGCCCTCTCCCTCTCCCTCTCTCTGTCTCTCTCTCTGTCTCTCTCCCCCCCCTCTCTCTCTCTCTCTCTCTCTCTCTCTCTCTCTCTCTCTCTCTCTCTCTCTCTCCCTCTCCCTCTGTCTCTGTCTCTCTCTCTGTCTGTCTGCCTCTCCCCCTCTGTCTCGCTCTGTCTGTCTGTCTCTCTCTCCCTCTCTCTCTCTTGCTCTCTCTCCCTCTCCCTCTCCCTCGCTCTCTCTCTCTCCCCCTCTCTCTCGCTCCTCTCTCTCTCTCTCCCTCTCTCTCTCTCTCTCTCTCTCTCTCTCTCTCTCTCTCTCTCTCTCTCTCTCGCTCCTCTCTCTCTCTCGCTCTCACTGTCTCTCTCTCCCCCTCTGTCTGTCTGTCTGTCTCTCTTTCAGTCTCTCTCACTTGCTCTCGCACTCTCTCGGTCGGTCCCTCTCTCTCTCTCTCACTCTCTCTCTCTCTCTCTCTCTCTCTCTCTCTCTCTCTCTGCCTCTCAGTCGTTCTCTCCCCCTCTCTCTCTCGCTCTCTCCTCTCTCTCACTCTCTCTCTCCCCCTCTGTCTGTCTGTCTGTCTGTCTGTCTGTCTGACTCTCTCTCTCTGTCTCTCTCTTTCCCTCAGTTGCTCTGAGAGAAAAGACAAGAAATTGTGCAAATACAGAAAGGAAAATATTATTACTAATAAGAAATAATCAAGTATTAAAGATGGAGAACATGAGACGTAGAGACCCTGAAAGTGAGGGCGCAGGTTGTGGAATCAGTTCAGAGTTGGGGTGAGAGAAGCTCTCCTCTCTGGCTCAGGATCCTGATGGATAAGGGGGTAACAACATCGACATGGAAAGGTGACATGGAAGAAACGGGAAGATGGGCTTTGCCCCAGTAGGGGTGTGTGATGGTTCAAGGAGGAGAAGCAATCCGTTAAAAGCCGCCAGAGGTACAATTATTTACTCAACACCGCTCGATATTCATTTCTTCCTGACGGTAGAGAAATTCAATACTGGGAACGTCAATAACCCGCGCACTAACCCTTCAACAGCTCTTCCTGTTTGTGGGGCTGCTGATTACGAGGCAGTGGATTTGAGCTCGGGCCTCACCGCACACATCAATAAGGATATTTGTCTGTCAATATCGCTTCAATTACCTGGTCGATGTGGAGTATATCCTGTGCTACCCCACAGGAGGAGTAGATTAGTTAAAGAGTGTGAATCCATCGATTACTGGTGTTCACAGAGATATGGGACCCACTGACAACACGGAACATTAGCAATTAGCAAGAGCATAACGAGGAGAACATCTGCAATATTGGCCCCCCTCCCCACCACTGAGCACATCCACATGGAGCAGGAGAGCAGCATCGGGGGCCCCCACCACCCAGGTTGTGTTCTCGTCTCATTGCTGCCATCAGGAAGGAGGGAAAGGAGCCTCAGGACCCTCACCATCAGGTTCAGGGACAGCTATTACCCCTCAACCAACAGGAAGGAGGTACAGGAGCCTCAGGACCCACACCACCAGGTTCAGGAACAGTTATTACCCCCTCAACCAACCGGAAGGAGGTATAAGAGCCTCAGGACACAAACCACCAGGTTCAGGAACAGTTATTACCCCCTCAACCATCAGGAAGGAGGTACAGGAGCCTCAGGTCCCACACCACCAGGTTCAGGAACAGTTATTACCCCTCAACCATCCGGAAGGAAGTACAGGAGCCTCAGGACCCACACCACCAGGTTCAGGAACAGCTATTACCCCTCAAAAATCAGGAAGGAGGTATAGGAGCCTCAGGACCCACACCACTAGGTTCAGGAATAGTTATTACCCCTTAACCATCAGGGAGGAGGTACAGGAGCCTCAGGACCCACACCAGCAGGTTCAGGAACAGTTATTACTCCTCAACCATCAGGAAGGAGGTACAGGAGCCTCAAGACCCATACCACCAGGTTCAGGAACAGGTATTACTCCTCAACCATCAGGAAGCAGGTACAGGAGCCTCAAGACCCACACCACCAGGTTCAGGAACAGTTATCACCCCTCAACCATCAGGAAGGAGGTACAGGAGCCTCAGGTCCCACACCACCAGGTTCAGGAACAGTCATTACCCCCTTAACCACCAGGAAGCAGGTACAGGAGCCTCAGGACCCACATCACCAGGTTCAGGAACAGGTATTACCCCTGGACCATCAGGCTCCTGAGCCAGAGTTCGCCCCAACACTGAACTGTTGCCACTGCCTATGGACCCACTGTCGAGGTCTCATGATCAGAATCAGGTTTAACATCACCAGCATATGTTGTGAAATATGTTAACTCTCTGGCAACAGTGCATTAATAAATATCAAAAAATAAAGAAGTAGTTCAATTATAATATATCTATATACTTATATATGTATACGTATGTATATGAAGTAGTTAAACTAAAAAGCAGGAAAATGTGTGAGGTAGTGTTCCTGTTCTAAAGTTCTCAGAGTCAATTTACAACAATCAATAAATTGATTGTGGTTTTTGCTGAAAATATTCCTCAAGATACCCATAGTGTCTGACCAACACGTTGTTGCGCTTGTCACACTGACAGCTAGGAGGGCCATCTCGTTGAAACGGACGGATACATCAGCTCCTACTTTGTCACGGGGGTTCTCTCGAGTGACGCTGTGTCTCAGCTTGGAGAAAATTAGAAATTGAACCTTTATTTGATTTTGAGAAGAGATGGGGCTCATTTGCTCGTTGTTATCATTTGAGTTAACCGATAGATTTCCTCCACGATCTAAATGTAACTTTTTTTTTGATGTAACTTTCTTTCTTGTTGGCGGTTTGATGTTTATATTTAGAAGCTTTCTGTATGACGCATGGCTCCGGGGTTGTACCCCCAGTGGGTTTATTTTTCCCCCCTCACTTTTCCTGCTTAGTCGGGTTTTTTTTATTCAAAAAAATTTTCAATCCTTAAGATAATTTCTTCTTTTTTGAGGCATTGTAAGTGTTGTTACTCCCATATACTTGTGCTATTTTCGAATAATAATAATAATAATAATAATATTTGAAAACAAATCGGACATTTATTATTATCTTTATTGTTTTTTTTCTTTCTCTTTGCACAACTTGCTGTCTTTTGCACATTGGTTGTTTGTCCATTCTTGGTTGGCTGCGGTCTTTCATTGATCCTGTTACCGATCCTGGATTTACTGAGAACGCCCACAAGCAAACGAATCTCAGGGTCGTTCGTGCTGAGATACATGTATTTTGATGATAAATTTACTTGGTGCTTCAACTACGAGGGGTGTGCAATGATGGGGGGGCGGGTGACGGATGCGCGGCGGTTAGCTAGTACAGGCCGGGGCTTCAGAAAAGTGGGGGTGCAACTCCGGCATTCCCTGTAAGTTTGTACTCTAGTGTGTGTGTGTGTGTGAGTCTGTCTGTGTGTGTGAGTGTGTGTGTGCGTGTGAGTGTGTGTGTGCGTGTGAGTGTGTGTGTGTGTGTGTGTGTGTGTGTGTGTGTGTGTGTGTGTGTGTGTGTGAGTGTGTGGCTGTGTCTGTGTGTGTGTGAGTGAGTGAGTGTGTGTGTGAGTGTGTGTGTGTGAGTGTGTGTGTGTGTGTGCATGTGAGTGTGTGTGTGAGTGTGTGTCTGTGTGTGTGAGTGTGTGTCTGTGTGTGAGTGTGTGTGTGCGTGTGTGTGTGAGAGTGTGTGTGTACGTGTGCGTGTGTGAGTGTGTGTGTGAGAGTGTGTGTGTGTGAGTGTGTGTGTGTGAGTGTGTGTGTGTGTGTGCATGTGTGTGTGTGTGCGAGTGTCTGTGTGTGTGAGTGTGTGTGTGTGAGTGTGTGTGTGTGTACGTGTGTGTGTGAGAGTGTGTGTGTACGTGTGCGTGTGAGTGTGTGTGTATGTGTGTGTGTCTGTGTGTGTGAGAGTGCGTGTGTGTATGTGTGTGTCTGTGTGTGTGTGCGTGTGTGGGTGTGTGTGTGTGTGTGAGTGTGTGTCTGTGTGTGTGTGTGTGTGTGTGGGTGTGTGTACGTGTGAGTGTGTGTGAGTGTGTGTGTGAGTGAGTGTGTGTGCGTGAGTGAGTGTGTGTGTGAGTGCGTGCGTGTGTGGGTGTGTGTGTGTGTGAGTGTGTGTCTGTGTGTGTGCGTGTGTGGGTGTGTGTACGTGTGAGTGTGTGTGAGTGTGTGTGTGAGTGAGTGTGTGTGCGTGAGTGAGTGTGCGTGTGAGTGTGTGTGAGTGCGTGCGTGTGTGGGTGTGTGTGTGTGTGTGCGTGAGTGAGTGTGTGTGTGAGTGTGTGTGAGTGCGTGTCTATGTGTGTGTGCGTGTGTGGGTGTGCGTGTATGTTTCCTCCTGGTACTCCGGTTTCCTCCCACAGTCCAAAGACGAACCGGGTGGTAGGTTAATTGGGCACTATAATTTGCCCCCGTGATTCGGCTAGGGTTCAATTGGTGGGATGCCAGGCGATGCGTCTCGTAGGGCAGGAGGTGCCTGTTCTGCACTGCATCACTGAAATAACAAATAAACAAGCCAGCAGGTAAATAAATAAACAGACAGACAAACACAAAAGTTCGGAAGGTCGGAATGAAGTTCACGTTCAAGTTTCAGCTGGACGAAAAACTGTTCCTCTGGAGTCAAGGTACAAAACAGAGAAACAACAGTCATACACAGCACACTCTGTTACAACAGCAGGTGCAGCCGCAAAATAATACTAGCTCACGACCACGAGACATAGGAGCAGAATTAGGCCATTCAGCCCATCGAGTCTGTCCTGCCATTCCATCCCTCGTCCCACTCAACCCCATACGCCCGCCTTCTCACCATATCCTTTGATGCCCCGACCGATCAGGAAATGACCAACTTCCGCCTTAAATACGCCCAAGGACTCGGCCTCCACCGCGGTCTGCGGCAGAGCATTCCACAGATTCATTGCTCTCTGGCTAAAAAAAAATCTGTTCTAAAAGGTTGTTTCCCCCCCCCCCACCCCCACTCTGTTTTCGAGGTTGTGCCCTCCAGATCCAGATACCCCCACCAGATGAAACATCCGCTCCACATCCACCCTATCTAGTCCTTTCAACATTGGGTAGGTTTCAATGAGACCCTCCCCCACCCCCCGCACATTCTTCTAAATTCCAGTGATGACGGGCCCAAAGCTGCCAAATCTGTTAACCCCTTCATTCCCACAATCATCCTCGTGAACCTCCAATGACAACACATCCTTTCTCAGATATGGGGCCCAAAACTGTTGACAATACTCCAAGTGCGGCCTGGCACGAGGACTCCCAAGTCCCTCTGCACCCCTGATGTTTGAACCTTCTCCCCAGTTAGATAGTTCGCGCTGTTGTTCCTTTTAGTAAAATGCTTTATCACACATTTCCCAACACCGTGTCCCATCTGCCACTTTTTTGCCCATTCTTCCCGTTTGTCTAAGTCCTGCTGCAATCGCATTGCCTCCTCAGCACTGCCTACCCCTCCACCTGTCTCCGTGTCATCCGCCACAGAGCCGTGAACTCCACTATCCAAATCGCTGACAAACCATGTGAAAGGTCGCGGACCCAGCACCGACCCCTGAGGAACACCACTAGTCACCGGCAGCCAATCAGAAAAGGCCCCTTTTATTCCCCACTGGCTGCCTCCTGCCTGTCAGCCATTCCTTTATCCAGGCCAGTATCTTTCCTGTAATGCCACAGAATCGTGTGCGGCACCTTATCAAATGCCTTCTGAAAATCTAAGTAAAATATATCCACTGCCTCTCCTTCATCCACCCTGCTTGTTACCTCGAAGAACTCTAACAGATTTGTCAGGCAAGATTTCCCCTGGACAGAAACCATGCTGACTTTGACTTATTTTATCATTAGACTCCAAATATCTTGAAACCTTATTCTTAATGATAGACTCCAACACTTCCCCAACCACCGAGGTCGGGCTGACTGGCCGACAATTCCCTTTCTTTCGCCTTCCTCCCTTCTCAAAAGAGCGGAGTGGCATTTGCAATCTCCCAGTCTTCTGCGACCATGCCAGACGGACAGACTCTATTGATCCCGAGGGGGAAATCGGGTTTCGTTACAGTCGCACCGACCAAGAATAGTGTAGAGATATAGCAATATAAAACCATAAATAATGATAGGTAAATCATGCCCAGTGGAAATGTCCAGGACCAGCCTATTGGCTCAGGGTGTCTGACACTCCGAGGGAGGAGTTGTAAAGTTTGATGGCCACAGGCAGGAATGACTTCCTATGACGCTCAGTGTTACATCTCGGTGGGATCAAGTGATTCTCGAAGGATCATGACCAATGCATCCGCTATCTCGTCAGCAACCTCACTCAGGACTCTCGGACGGAGTCCATCTGGTCCGGGTGACTCATCCACCTTAGGACCTTTGAGTTTGTCCGGCACTTTTCCCTTCGTAATAGCAATGGCACTCACTCCGGCTCCCTGACGCTCACGGACCTCTGGCACACCGCCAGCGTCTTCCACAGAGAAGACTGACGCCAAGCACCCGTTGAGTTCACCTGCCATTTGTTTGCCCCTCAGTATAACCCGAGAGTCCCTGAGTGGCACGGCCTGAAGGTTGGAGCCACGTTTCTGCGAGAACAAGCACACGGCAGTTCCTCAGCTCAGACGAAGGCACCCCAGCTTGTCTTGCGTGGAGCGAGGTCTGGAGAGCTGCCCCTAACCCAGTACGCCACCGAGCCAACGAACCTGACTGATAATACTTAGTACTACCAGTGTCCGACAGGGTCTTGTGACCACAAGAAAACCGTGCTGAGACACACATTTGCGCCATTTGTTGGACTCCGAGGGGCCACCGTGATCAAGTGTGTCACCGACATTAATTGAATTTCAGTTTAATTGATTTGGATTGAATTTCGGTTTATAGACAATAGACAATACTCCAGGTGTGGCCTCACCAGGGCCCTGTACAAATGCAAAAGGATTTCCTTGCTCTTGTACTCAATTCCCTTTGTAATAAAGGCCAACATTCCATTAGCCTTCTTCACTGCCTGCTGCACTTGCTCATTCACCTTCAGTGACTGATGAGCAAGGACTCTTAGATCTCTTTGTATTTCTCCCTTACCTAACTCTACACCGTTCAGATAATAATCTGCCTTCCTGTTCCTACTCCCAAAGTGTATAACCTCACACTTATTCACATTAAACGTCATCTGCCAAGTATCTGCCCACTCACCCAGCCTATCCAAGTCACCCTGAATTCTCCTAACATCCTCATCACATGTCACACAGCCACCCAGCTTAGTATCATCAGCAAACTTGCTGATGTTATTCTCAATGCCTTCATCTAAATCGTTGACATAAATCATAAACAGCTGTGGTCCCAATACCGAGCCCTGTGGCACCCCACTAGTCACCACCTGCCATTCCGAGAAACACCCATTCACCGCTACCCTTTGCTTTCTATCTGCCAACCAGTTTTCTATCCATGTCAATGTCTTCCCCCCAATGCCATGAGCTTTGATTTTACCCACCAATCTCCTATGTGGGACCTTATCAAATGCCTTCTGAAAATCGAGGTACACTACATCCACTGGATCTCCCCCGTCTAACTTCCTGGTTAAATCCTCGAAAAACTGAAAATTGATTAGTCAAGCATGATTTGCCCTTTGTAAATCCATGCTGGCTCGGCCCAATCCTATCTCTTTATTGTCATTTATCAATAAAGGTTTATTGTCATTTAGAAACCACAACCACAATGCAGTTTAAAAAAAATGAGACGACGTTCCTCCAGAATGATATCACAAAAAAGCACACGACAAAACAGACTACACCAGAAAATCCACTTAACGTTTGGCAATCCCCAGGTCCAGAGTCGGGAGAGGCTGCTGCGTGTTAATATCGCGCTACCGTCTTAGCGCGTTCCCCGGAAAGGAGCTCCAACGCCACCAGACAAAACAAGACTACCCAGACACACCGAGTCAGGAGACCAACTCTACCACCCAACAAACCAAAAACTAAAGCTACAAGACCTACACAAAACCACAAAGTTACAACAGTGCAAACAATAGCATAATTGATCAAAAACAATGGGCACAATAACAATAGTCCAAAGATGTTAAAGGACTATAAGTTCGAAAGAAACCACCACACAGTTTCCACACGTCCCCAGGGCCCCCGATAGACTCGCCATCCCACGCCGGCGGCAGAAGGGAATACCCCCGCTATGGACTTCCACGGCGCCGCCCGATTCAGCCTCGCAGACGCAGCGCACAGTGAAAGCGCCCCGATCGCAGCGGACTCCGTCGAGCCTCCGAGCCTCCGGCACAGCCTGTCTGAGAACCATCCTCTGCCGAGCGCATTAAGACGCTCCCACCAGCGGCCACTGGCAACGCGACCCCGAGGACTGGGGGGCCTGTTCTTCCTTAGCAGAGAGCCGGAGCTCACAGCAGCAGCAACGAAGAGGGTCTGCTGTTGTGAGGTCTGCAGGTGTTCCAGATTAGGATTGTGCACGGCACCCCACTTGCCACATAACAGCCATCTTGGACGATGATTATCCTCCTGACGGCTAAAACGAGAGGAGGACATGGTTAGGGGCATTAGTGGTGGATTCTTTCTTCTTGAGGCATCACCTTACTGAATATGTCCTGGGTGCTGGGGAGGCAAGTGCCCGCGATGGTTCTGACTGAGCTCTGCAGCTTTCTCCGATCCCCGTGCGGTCCACGACACCGGCGGCCTGACCTCTACTCGGTGACAAACACTGA
This sequence comes from Hypanus sabinus, assembly GCF_030144855.1. Taxonomy (NCBI): domain Eukaryota; kingdom Metazoa; phylum Chordata; class Chondrichthyes; order Myliobatiformes; family Dasyatidae; genus Hypanus; species Hypanus sabinus. The sequence goes on along the minus strand of NW_026781618.1, from coordinate 46,941 downwards.
TCCCTGCGCGTTTGGCGAGAGCATCTCAGCTGGCGGCGAGGAGGCGCACGGGAGCGGGACGGGTCTGCGGCGGGATCTTGCACCCAGCGTCAGTAAGGCCAAGTGATTGATGAGGGAGCTTCAGGAAAGGGGCAGGCGGTCCTCATCGAGGGACCAGCGGTGGAAAGGGGTGAGCAGCGTCGAGGTCCGGGTTGTCAGCGTCTCCGAGGATCTATCCCGGGCCCAACGGACTGATGCAGTAACGAAGATGGGGCCAGTGCCCATTCCTCGACTGTTCATTCACTGTCGAAGCTTTCAACCAGGAAGTCGCCGATTCACAACCAAAGCGCAGAGGGCTGTGAAGTCATCCAGCGCTGCCGCAGACACAAACCTTCCTCCCCACCCACCCCCATCGAGGTGGTACCTCGGGAATGCAGCCACCACCTGTCCTAACCTCTGCTGCTGGCATGGACCAGCGAGCTCCTCGGGATTTTGACCGCCTGCATCGTTTCCTGAGAGCCGTTAAGCCCCGCTACTTTCCATTTAATCTTCTCAAGTTAACTGGCACGGGCTTTCTGCACTCTCTGATTATCTGAGCGGGACTCAGGTTCGGCGCCCCGAGCGGAGTCATTGCGTCGGAGCAAATTAATTGGCCCGGCGGTGTGCCTCAGTCGCTTTCCCCGAGGTTCGGCCAGCATTCCTGTGTCTGATCTGTTGGGCACCCAGCCGCTCATCTGCTCCCGGGCCGAGGGGTGAGCCTGCCGCCCACAGCTCTTGGGTTGAGCCAACGTCAGCGACCTCTGCGACAGAGAAAGCCGTTCTTCCACACCTTGGTCCAGTCCTCTGAGAGCATACCGCAACACCATCATTAAGAACCCTCACCACCCAGGACATGCCCTCTTCTCATTGCTACCACCAGGGGGGAGGTACAGGCGCCTGAGGGCACACACTCAATGATTCAAGAACAGCTTCTTCCCCTCTGCCATCAGGGAGGAGGTACAGCAGCCTGAAGACACACACTCAACGATTCAGGAAAAAAGCTTCTTCCCCTCTGCCATCAGGGAGGGGGTACAGGAGCCTGAAGACACACACTCAATGATTCAGGAACAGCTTCTTCCCCTCTGCCATCAGAGAGGAGGTACAGGAGCCTGAAGACACACACTCAGCGATTCAGGAACAGCTTCTTCCCCTCTGCCATCAGGGAGGGGGTACAGGAGCCTGAAGACACACACTCAACGATTCAGGAACAGCTTCTTCCCCTCTGCCATCAGAGAGGAGGTACAGGAGCCTGAAGACACACACTCAGCGATTCAGGAACAGCTTCTTCCCCTCTTCCATCAGGGAGGAGGTACAGGAGCCTGAAGACACACACTCAGCGATTCAGGAACAGCTTCTTCCCCTTTGCCATCAGGAAGGAGGTACAGGAGCCTGAGGGCACACACTCAACGATTCAGGAATAGCTTCTTCCCCTCTGCCATCAGATTTCTGAATGGACGGTGAACCCATGAACTACCTCAGTGTTCATTTTTTTTGTATGAAACCTCCTGGTTTCCTTGGCTGCATAAATCTCGGGAATACACACTTTGGTCCTGCCAAACCAGTGAGAATAAGCTGGTTCTCCCACCCCTTACTCAGAGCCAAGAGGTAATGTGGCAGCGATGTAGAACCCTGGTCAGACCCCACTTGGAGTACTTTGCTCATTTCTGGTCGCCTCACTACAGGAAGGACGTGGAAGCCATAGAAAGGGTGCAGAGGAGATTTACAAGGATGTTGCCTGGATTGGGGAGCATGCCTTATGAGAATAGGTTGAGTGAACTCGGCCTTTTCTCCTCGGAGCGACGGAGGATGAGAGGTGACCTGATAGAGGTGTACAAGATGATGAGAGGCATTGATCGTGTGGATAGTCAGAGGCTTTTCCCCAGGGCTGAAATGGCTGCCAAGAGAGGGCACAGGTTTAAGGTGCTGGGGAGTAGGTACAGGGGAGATGTCAGGGCTAAGTTTTTTACTCAGAGAGTGGTGAGTGTGTGGAATGGGCTGCCGGTGACGGTGGTGGAGACGGATACGATAGGGTCTTTTAAGAGACTCCTGGACAGGTACATGGAGCTCGGAAAAATGGAGGGCTGTGGGTAACCCTCGGTAGTTCTAAAGTAAGGACGAAGGGCCTGTATTGTGCTGCAGGTTTTCGATGCTTCAATTAATGGGATCTATATTACAAAGCACCCAACAGTGCCAGGGACGCAGAGGAACAAACGTGCAGAGAGATTTACAGACTGTTACAAGAAGCACAAGGTTATTATGGTCGATGATTTTAACTTTCCGCGTATTGACCGTGACTCCCAAACTGTAAAAGGGTTAGATGGGATAGAGTTTGTAAAAAAAAAAGTGTTCGGGAAAATTTCCTTCATCAGTCCCAATGGGAGAAAGTGTACGACACTATTAGGGAATGAGGGAGAGTGTACGACACTGTTAGGGAATGAGAGAGAGTGTGTAGGACACTATTAGGGAATGAGAGAGAGAGTGTAGGACACTATTAGGGAATGGGAGAGAGTGTAGGACACTATTAGGGAATGAGGGAGAGTGTACAACACTATTAGGGAATGAGAGAGAGTGTGTAGGACACTATTAGGGAATGAGAGAGAGAGTGTAGGACACTATTAGGGAATGAGGGAGAGAGTACGACACTATTAGGGAATGAGGGAGAGAGTACGACACTATTAGGGAATGAGGGAGAGAGTGTACAACACTATTAGGGAATGAGGGAGAGTGTACGACACTATTAGGGAATGAGAGAGAGAATGTAGGACACTATTAGGGAATGAGGGAGAGAGTGTACAACACTATTAGGGAATGAGGGAGAGAGTACGACACTATTAGGGAATGAGAGAGAGTGTAGGACACTATTAGGGAATGAGAGAGAGTGTACAACACTATTAGGGAATGAGGGAGAGAGTACGACACTATTAGGGAATGAGAGAGAGAGTACGACACTATTAGGGAATGAGAGAGAGTGTAGGACACTATTAGGGAATGAGGGAGAGAGTACGACACTATTAGGGAATGAGAGAGAGTGTAGGACACTATTAGGGAATGAGGGAGAGAGTACGACACTATTAGGGAATGAGGGAGAGAGTACGACACTATTAGGGAATGAGGGAGAGAGTACGACACTATTAGGGAATGAGGGAGAGAGTACGACACTATTAGGGAATGAGGGAGAGAGTACGACACTATTAGGGAATGAGGGAGAGAGTACGACACTATTAGGGAATGAGGGAGAGTGTACAACACTATTAGGGAATGAGGCAGAGCAGGTGACAGGGGGGTCACCTTGTGGGGGGTCACCTTGCGTCCAGTGAGCACAGTGACACAGGGTTCAAACTCATTACGGGAAAGCCGAGGGTCCCAGGCTGAGATCTTGCCGGCGTCGGACAGTATCTGACCAGGGCGTGTTTAGCGAGCGGGAGGCCTCGAAGAGCGAAACTTTGAGAGTGCAAAGCTCGCACATGAATGAAAGGAATGAAAGGCAAGGTTGATAGCTCCAGGGAACCTTGGGAGGGTGCCGAAAGGAAAGGAGGCGGAGAGCAGGTCGGGAGAAATCAGGTGCTGGAGTGCGAGAGACGGAAGGGAGCGCTCGCAAGAGAAATCAGGAAGGCTAACGGGAGACATGGCGTTGCTCTGGCAGACAAGGTGAAGGTGAATCCCAGGGGATTCTACAGGTATGTTAAGAGCAAAAGGGACGGAATTGGTCAGAATGTTAATCTGGGCCTGGAGCCAAAAGACATTGGGGAGATCTTAAGCGGCACTTTTTGCATCTGTGTTTACTCGGGGAAGCGGACAGTAAGTCTACCGACGTAAGGGAAAGCAACAGCGAGATCCAACAGGTTACAGAGGAGGCACTGTTTGCAACCTTGAGGCAAATTAGGGTGGATAAACCCCCAGGGCCTGACAGGGTGTTCCCTCGGACCCCGCGGGAGGCCAGTGCAGATATTGCAGGGGCCCTAGCAGAGATATTTAAATCTTCCCTAGCGACGGGGGTGGGACTGGAGGACTGGAGGATAGCTGATGTTGTTCAGGGGTTCAAGAAAGGCTCAAGAACCAAACCAGGAAATTATAGGCCTTAGATTTCCAAGCCTCCAACTGTTTAACTGTCAAAGTTTGTTGCAAAGAATCGATTTTTTTGATCTTTCTTCGGTGCGTCGTCCCGTAGTTCTATAATATCAGCTTGTCGCTGCTTAACTTCATGGTCAAGCGCAGCCGGAGGGTCCTGAAGTACCTTAAGATCCCCTTGAATATTTTCCTCGCAGTTCGACAGATCCGACACCGTCTCGTAAGTTAATGCAGGTTGCTTAGGTTCACCTCCTTTCTCTTCACCGTTCCCGTCGGCACCTTTCCCGTCTTTGGGATCAGCCCCTTTAGCTCCAGTGCTCATCATATTCCACTCCGTGCACGATTCTTCAAAAGCTCTCAACCAAAGTCCCAGAGAAAATTAAAAATAAAGGCCTTCTAGTGTAGCTAAAAATGGGGTTTTTTTGGGGTGGGGTATATTTTTAATTTTTTTTCCGTTTTTTTCTCTGTTTTTTTGGATAAGTCAACTTTTTCCTTTTTGTTAACTTTACACTTGCATTTTGAACACCCATGGGAGGTTTCAATTCCTTTGCATTAACTGAATATGTAAGTTAGCAATGTAATTTTAACAACTATGTACCAACACTATGTATAATCCACCATTTTGATAACAATAAAAAGATTGAAAAAGAAGAAAAAAAGAAAGAAGGGAAATTCGAGGCCGGTGAGCCTGACATTGGTAGTGGGAAAGATATTTGAAGGTATTCTAAGGGTATGAGGATCTGGATAGACAGGAACTGATTAGGGATAGTCAACTTTGCTTGTGGTACTTTGTGTCCGGCCAGTCTTTCCAGGAAGCTGCCAGAAAAATGGACAAAGGTAAAAGCAATGGCTGCTGTCTGTATGGACTTTAAAGCAAGACTATAGGCGCAGGAGTAGGCCATTCAGCCTCTCGAGCCTGCACTGCCATCCAGTATGGTTATGGCTGATCATCCAACCCTGTACCTGCTTTCTCTCCATACCCCCCGATCCCTTTAGCCACAAGGGCCATATCTAACTTCCTCTTAAATACGGCCAATGAACCGGCCTCAACTGTTTCCTGTGGCAGAGAATTCCACAGATTCACCTCTCTCTGTGCGAAGAAGTTTTTCCTCATCTCGGTCCTAAAAGGCTTCCCCTTTATCCTTAAACTGTGACCCCTCATTCTGGACTCCCCCCAACATCAGGAACAATTTTCCTGCAGCTAGCCTGTCCAATCCCTTTAGAATTTTATACGTTTCGATAAGATCCCCCCTCAGTCTTCTAAATTCTAAGCCTAGTCGGTCCAGTCTTTCTTCATATGAAAGTCCTGCCATCCCAGGAATCAATCTGGTGAACCTTCTCTGTACTCCCTCTATGGCAAGAATGTCTTTCTTCAAATTAGGGGACCAAAACTGCACACAATACTCCAGGTGTGGTCTCACCAAGGCCTTGTACAACTGCAGTAGAACCTCCCTGCTCCTGTACTCAAATCCTTTTACTATGAATGCCAACATACCATTTGCCTTTTTCACTGCCTGCTGTATCTGCATGCCCACCTTCAATGACTGGTGTCCGATGACACCCAGGTCTCGTTGCATCTCCCCTTTTCCTAATCGGCCACCGTTCAGATGATAATCATTAATCACCGTAATAAGACATTTGACAAGGTCCCACATGGGAGCAGAAGGTTCGGTCACTCAGCATCCAAAACGAGGTAGCGAATTGGATCAGACATTGGCCTTGTGCGAGAAGCCAGAGGGCAGCAGTAGAGGGGTTGCCTCTCTGACTGGAGACCTGCGACTCACGGTGTGCTGCAGGGATCAGTGCTGGGGCCCATTGTCCCTTTGTCATCTGTGTCAACGATCTGGAATGATAACGCAGTTAACCGGATGAGCGCTTTTGCGGATGACACCCAGACTTGGGGGGGCGGGGGGGTGTAGTGGACCGTGCGGAAGGTCATCGTGACTTGCAGTGGGATCTGGACCAGACGGAAAAACGGCAGATGGGATTCAACTACACTTTGGGAGGACCGACCAGGGTCAACTGAAGAACGCGGTAGAACAAAGGGATCTGGGAATACAGATCCATAATTCCTCGAAAGTGGTGGCACAGGTCGTAAAGAAAGCTTTCTAGAACATTGGCTTCATTGATCGAAGTACTGAGTACAGGAGACGGGATGTTGTGTTGAATTTGCACGAGACGTTGGTGAGGCCTAATTGGTTGTATTGGGTGCAGTTTTGGTCACCGACCTTCTGGTATTAGGTATTAATATTGAAGTTTAGGTATCAATATTAAAGTAGTAAAATGAATTCAACAGTGGCTGGATGGGAGATGCCACCAGAGAGTAGTGGTGGATAACTGTTTCTCAGGTTGGAGGCCGCTGACTAGTGGTGTGCCTCAGGGATCTGTACCGGGTCCAATGTTATTTGTCATTTACATTAATGATCTGGATGATGGGGTGGTAAATTGGATCAGTAAGTATGCAGATGATACTAAGGTAGGTGGCGTTGTGGATAATGAAATAAGTTTTTCAAAGCTTGCAGAGAAAAATGGGTAAGTGATTTGAATATTAAAATTGAAGAAACAAATTGGTCAAGACTATGTCTTGATAGTATGACAAATACAATAAATGTTCGGTTAAGATTAGTGCAATGTAATTTTCTACATCGATTATATATTACACCACAAAAATAAATAAATTAAATCCAAATTTATCTGATCAGTGTTTCCGATGTAACCAAGAAACTGGTACTTTTTTACATTCTACATGGTCTTGTTCTAAAATTCAACCTTTTTGGACACATTTAAGACTTTTACTGGAACAAATTACAGGAACACAACTTCCTCATAATCCAATATTACTCTTACTAGGTGATATTGAAGGGATAAAACCGAAACTCAAACTAAATAAATATCAGAAAGAATTCATAAAAATTGCACTGGCAGTAGCCAAAAAGGCTATTGCAGTTACTTGGAAATCGGATACATATTTAAGTATAGATTGTTGGAAGAAAGAAATTTATGGCTGTATTCCATTAGAAAAAATTACTTATAATTTAAGAGATAAATATGAAACATTTCTGAAAATTTGGTGCCCTTATTTACAAAAGACAGGACTAAACATACAGGTGCTCTGAACATGAAACAATTGGTTACTTGGGGAAAGAAATAAATATATATACTAAAGTTATTATGGACTCCATGGAGCATGTGGAGACCTTCCAACAACCAGGCACTCTTTCTTTTCTTTTCTTTTCTTTTCTTTTCTTTTCTTTTCTTTTCTTTTCTTTTCTTTTCTTTCTTTCTTTCTTTCTTTCTTTCTTTCTTTCTTTCTTTCTTTCTTTCTTTCTCTTTTTTTTCTATGGGGAAGTTAGGGGGGAGGGGGAAAGGGTTATATACATCTTTTACCATACTTTACTCTGTCATCACTTAAAAACGCAATAAAAAAAGTTTTCAGGAAAAAAAAGCTTGCAGAGAGATTTAGGCCAGTTAGAAGAGTGGGCTGAAAGATGGCAGATGGAGTTTAAAGCTGATAAGTGTGAGGTGCTACATTTTGTTAGGAATAATCAAAATACATGGTAAATGGTAGGGCACTGAGGAATGCAGTAGAACAAAGTGATCTAGGAATAATGGTGTATAGTTCCCTGAAGGTGGAATCTCATGTGGATAGAGTGGTGAAGAAAGCTTTTGGTATGCTGGCCTTTATTAATCAGAACATTGAGTATAGGAGTTGGGATGTAAGGTTGAAATTGTACAAGGCATTGGTGAGGCCGAACTTGGAGTATTGTGTACAGTTCTGGTCACCGAATTATAGGGAAGATGTTAACAAAATAGAGAAAGCGCAAAGGAGATTTATTAGAATGTTACCTGGGTTTGAGCACCTAAGTTACAGGGAAAGGTTGAACAAGTTAGGTCTTTATTCTTTGGAGCGTAGAAGGTTGAGGGGGGACTTGATAGAGGTATTTAAAATTATGAGGGGGATAGATAGAGTTGACGTGGATAGGCTTTTTCCATTGAGAGCAGGGGAGATTCAAACAAGAGGACATGAGTTGAGAGTTAGGGGGCAAAAGTTTAGGGGTAACACGAGGGGGAACCTCTTTACTCAGAGAGTGGTAGCTGTGTGGAACGAGCTTCCAGTAGAAGTGGTAGAGGCAGGTTCGGTATTGTCATTTAAAGTAAAATTGGATAGGTATATGGACGGGAAAGGAATGGAGGGTTATGGGCTGAGTGCAGGTCGGTGGGACTAGGTGAGAGTGAGCGTTCAGCGTGGACTAGACGGGCCGAGATGGCCTGTTTCCGTGCTGTGATTGTTATATGGTTATATGGGTCGGTGGGACTAGGTGAGGGTGGGCGTTCGGCACGGACTAGAAGGGCCAAGATGGCCTGTTTCCGTGCTGGAATTGTTATATGGTTATATGGAAAGATGTAAATAATATTGAAAGAGTACAGAGAAAATTTACAAGGATGTTGATGGACTGGAGGACCTGAGTTATAAGACTGAATAGGTTAGAACTTTATTCCCGAGGATGTAGAAGATTGAGGGGGGGGTATATAAAATTATGAAGGGTCTAGTTAGGGCAGATGCAAGCAGTGAGGTTGGGTGAGACAACCAGAGATCATGGGTTAAGAGCGAAAGTTGAAAAGTTTAAGAGGAACACAAGGGGAAACTCCTTCACTGGGAGGGGTGGCGAGTGTGGAACGAGCCGCCAGCGCAAATGGCAGATGTGGGGGTCGACCTCCACGTTTAAGGGAAATTTGGATTGGTACACAGATACGGTGTAGGTCATTGGGGGATTAATGGCTCAGCACAGAGTAGGTGGGCCGAAAGGCCTGTTTCTGTGCTGTTGTTCTATGGCTACGTCTTGTCCGGAGGACGTCGCTCCATTTGGCTACACACTGCAACTTCACTCACCCCAACACAGAACCGTTCACACGAGCTGTAGTCTCATCTTCAAGGACTCTTCACCCAACTGCTTGTTATTTTCTTTTATTTGTGTACCGAATTGAATTGACTTTATTTTTTTACGTCTTTCACACACTTGGAGTAAAAATCTTTACGTCTCCATCCAAATGTGCAATCATAGTAATTTGTAATAAATAGAACAGTCAGTGTAATATGGAGTACACTCAAGTCAGCGTGAGTTCATCAGTCTGACGGCCTGGTGGAAGAAGCCGTCCCGGAGCCTGTCAGTCCTGGCTTTTATGCTGCGGTACCGTTTCCCGGACGGTAGCAGCTGGAACAGTTTGTGGTTGGGGTGACTCGGGTCCCCAATGACCCTTTGGGCCCTTTTCTCTGTAAATGTCCTGAATAGTGGGAAGTTCACAACTACAGATGGGGCTGGGCTGTCCGCAGGATGCTCTCAATTGTGCCCCTGTAGAAAGTTTTTAGGATTTGGGGGCCCGCACCAAACTTCCTCAACTGTCTGAGGTGAAAGAGGCGCTGTTGTGCCTTTTCCACCACACAGCCGGTGTGTACAGACCACGTGAGATCCTCGGTGATGTGGGTGCTTAAAGCTGTTCACCCTCTCAGCCACAGGTCCATTGATGTCAATAGGGGTGAGCCTGTCTCCACTCCTCCTGTAATCCACAACCAGCTCCTTTGTTTTTGCGCCGTTGAGGAAGAGGTCACCACTGTGTCAGAGATAACTTCTTTCCTGTCGGCTGCCTTGTTATCGTTCGAGGATGGGCCAGTCAGTGCAGTGTTGTCGGCAAACTTAATTAGGAGCTGTGGGTGGCGACACAGTCGTGGGTATACCGAATAAAGGAGGGGACTGCACGTAGCCCTGAGGGGCTCCTGTATTTGCAAAATACAAAAAAAAACCGTTCCTGAATCATTGAGTGTGTGCCTTCAGGCTTAGGAACATAGAAAACACACAGCACAATACAGGCCCTTCGGCCCACAAAGCTGTGCCGAACATGTCCCGACCTAGGCTTTACCCATAGCCCTCTATTTTTCTGAGTTCCATGTACCCGTCCAGGAGTCTCTTAAAAGACCCTATCGTATCCGCCTCCACCACCGTCACCGGCAGCTCAGTCCACGCACTCACCACTCTCTGTGTAAAAAACTTACCCCTGGCATCTCCTGTGTACCTACCCCCCAGCACCTTAAACCTGTGTCCTCTTGTGGCAGCCATTTCAGCCCTGGGGAAAAGCCTCTGACTATCCACACGATTAATGCCTCTCATCATCTTGTACACCTCTATCAGGTCACCTCTCATCCTCCGTCGCTCCGCGGGGAAAAGGCCGAGTTCACTCAACCTATTCTCATAAGGCACGCTCCCCAATCCAGGCAACGTCCTTGTAAATCTCCTCTGCACCCTTTCTATGGTTTCCCACGTCCTATGCCTTCTGTCCCTCCCTCACGAAGGTAGCAATGAGAAGTGGGCATGTCATTTGCATCTGTCCATATCTTATGAGTGATCAAGGAATGAATTCTATTGTATTTCTGTGGAGTCCCCCTAGAAAATGAATCTCAAGGTTGTTTATGTTGGCATGTGTAGTTTGGAAGTAAATTTATTTTGAACGCTGAAATGTCCATAGACACCAGACAGATACTTCTATCCATAAAGTTTCTATTTTTCCCTTTCAGGGTTCTTTTGAAGACCCTGACCTGGAGTTACAGGCTGACTCCTTTGCGGGAATGGGACTCGCTCTCGGGGTCTCACCACCGGCCGCTATTCGATTTGCCGAGGACGCGGGCTTGAAGACGAGCTCGCCTTTGGAGTTCCGGGATCCCAGGTCGCTGCCTCCGCAGGGGGGAGCCGGCGTGTGCCGTGGGGTCACACGGAAGACCGAACGCAGCGAGCAGGCCCAGAGACCCGAGTTCTTGGGGCACAGAGCTCGGGGGAAAAAAAAAATGGACTTTTTAACATGGTAAACCAGCGCGTTGTTACGTCTCCCCTCTCGCTGTGAAACGGGGACACCTCTTTCTCCCTTATTAGGGAGAGAGAGAGCCTGTGGCGTGTCAAATTACTGGGTGAGCGAGCAGTCTTTGGGGGACTGCTTGAATGCTCGGTGGGCGGGCACCAATGGCTTTTTTTTGCTGATGGGGAGGGGGGATCATTGCTTTGCTGCTGTTTACAGACGGGAGGGAGGGAGCTTTGGGGTTCTGATATTTAACTTGTCATTCATTCCTTGGGGGCACGCCTCCATTTTTGTGGATGCTTGGGAAGAATTTCAGGATGTCTATTCTATACATTTCTGACAACTATTGGATACGCTTAGAGGCAGGAAGCATGTTCCCGATGTTGGGGGGGGGGGGGGGGGGAGAGAGTCCAGAACCAGAGGCCACAGTTTAAGAATAAGGGGTAGGGGCTATTTAGAACGGAGTTGAGGAAAAACTTTTTCACCCAGGTGGATCTGTGGAATGCTCTGCCCCAGAAGGCAGTGGAGGCCAAGTCTCTGGATGCTTTCAAGAGAGAGTTACATAGAGCTCTTATAGATAGCGGGGTCAAGGGATGTGGGGAGAGGGCAGGAACGGGGTACTGATTGTGTATGATCAGCCATGATCACAGTGAATGGCAGCGCTGGCTAGAAGGGCCGAATGGCCTGCTCCTGCACCTACTGTCTGTCGTCTAATTAAATGTACCTGTTGAAACTTCTTTGAACCCAGGACGTACCCAGTACCCAGCCAGATCATCAAGGACACAGCACAAGGAGACTCCCAACGTCAGAAACAGTTATTCAACTGTGTGTGTTTGTTTGTTTTTTAATTAAACACTCTACAAAAAGTTCTAAAAGTGAGCTCAAATGCTACAAAACACGTCTGGAGTCAACTGGGACGGAAGCGGTTGGGTCAAATGAGCTGGCTGCAGCAGATGGAGAGGCGAGACGTCCATTCCTGCAGTCTCGCTGGCTGGGTACCGTCCATGAGACAAGGGGGGTCTATCATTATCTTACAGGCTGTGTGTCCGCAGGGCTCGAGTCCATTAGAAACCATGGACCTTGAGTTGCTCTTCCTTGACGATGCCAACCTGCAAGCAAATCAGAATGACCACGTTAGTAACGGCGTGCTGCCCTTAAGGCACTTGTTCAGCTTTGTTACATTTTCGCTTTAAATAATCCGGTTGTAATTATTTTACAGTTAAAGCTAAGGTTGCAGTTGCCGTAGGTAAACCCGTTGTCGGTGATGTTACGCGGCAGGCGATGACGTCACGCCCGGCTTCGCCGCGTCTTGTGGGTAAATACCGGTTTGGAGAAACGGGAAGGCGGTGGGGGGGGGGGGGGCTTGTGTGTGCAGGATCAGCGCGAGGAAAGTTCTATTTCTACCCACTAAGAAACATCATAGAAGCAACGCCATAAGTTCATAAGACAGTCGATATGTTGAAGTAAAGATGTTGACGCTGATTCTGTTAAACGTAATGACGGTTGATAAAGTTTATTCTCTTGTGCTATGGCAAGTGTTGGTGGATAGTTTGTGTTCAAGTGTATTTAAAGTTGTTGATGGCGTAGGCAGATTCTGACTGTACATTGTACTTTAATGTAATATAGTTTGTCGTAGCTTTGCTTTTACAAGTATTTATGACGTAAATCTGATGCCAAGAAGGAAACAAATAGCGCATGTACTTTGTATTGTTTTATCAACAGTTTTCACCATATGTTAATGTGGAAGAGTGAACAGTAAACGGTTAATCTTACTGCAATCCTTGCCTTCATTGACCACGGTTTAGCTCGGTGTTTAGTTCTGAGTTTCTACACCTGCACGAGAACACTTCAAACGGTGACAGCTGGTCGAGGTTCAAGGCTGTCGTGGCCGGCGGGGGGGACAAGCTCCCACTAGCTATCAGATGTTCCCAGTGACGTGCGTCTTAAACAGCCTCTGACAACCAAGTCCAGCTCCTGGTCTTCACGTGTGGCTCAGCTACTGAGCCCGAGGGAACTGTTTCTACCGGCTGGGGGAGGGGGCGAAGGCACCTCGAAACCAGTCACTTTCAACAGATGGGGCTCATCTAGGAGGACAAGCTCTGACCTCTGACCTCCACCGACTTGCGTCTGCACCCACTCATGGGGAAGGCTTCGGGACTGAACCCCGAGGGGAGAAAAATCCGGGGGCTGGGCAGCCCAAGGCTGACTGGTGACCCCTGCGAAGCTGCTGCTTCCCCAAACTGTTTCGGTCCCGGGCGTCCCTTCGGATCCGTCAGACGGGGGCTCGTCGGCCGCGGGGGACGGCTCACCTCGGAGAAGGACAGCTCTGATCTCAAGCCTCTGCTGTCAACACAGGTTCCAAGGACCTCAGGTTGTGATGGTGGCGGGGGGGGGGGGGGGGGGGAGGTGTGCAGAGAATGGGTCTTAAGACAATAGGGACAATTTGAAGGACTGGCAGGGAACTGCGCCGAGTTAGTGTTGGCGGCCTATGCGTTGTAGGGGCAATGGGCTCAAGGAGAATAAGACAGGATACTTGGTAGTGTGGAGGAGCAGAGGGATCTGGGGGTACATGTCCACACATCCCTGAAAGTTGCCTCACAGGTAGATAGGGTAGTTAAGAAAGCTGATGGGGTGTTAGCTTTCATAAGTTGAGGGATAGAGTTTAAGAGTCGCGGGGTAATGATGCAGCTCTATAAAACTCTGGTTAGGCCACACTTGGAGCACTGTGTCCAGTTCTGGTCGCCTCACTACAGGAAGGATGTGGAAGCATTGGAAAGGGTACAGAGGAGATTTACCAGGATGCTGCCTGGTTTAGAGAGTATGAATTATGATCAGAGATTAAGGGAGCTAGGGCTTTACTCTTTGGAGAGAAGGAGGATGAGAGGAGACATGATAGAGGTATACAAGATATTAAGAGGAATAGACAGAGTGGACAGCCAGCGCCTCTTCCCCAGGGCACCACTGCTCAGTACAGGAGGACATGGCTTTAAGGTAGGGGGGGGTGGGAAGTTCAAGGGGGATATTAGAGGAAGGTTTTTCACTCAGAGAGTGGTTGGTGCGTGGAATGCACTGCCTGAGTCAGTGGTGGAGGCAGATACACTAGTGAAGTTTAAGAGACTACTAGACAGGTATTTGGAGGGATTTAAGGTGGGTGGTTATATGGGAGGCATGGTTTGAGGGTCAGCACAACACTGTGGGCCGAAGGGCCTGTACTGTGCTGTACTGTTCGATGTTCTAATACGAGAAGATTTAAATTTTAGTACGGAATGAGTGAGTAGAAGGTCAAATCAAAACCAAATTCTAAAAAGTAGCTGCAAATTCAGACTGTGCCATCAACTGTGTGGGCTACTGATTTAGTCTTCTGCACTCTGGCTGAATGTCCTAGTTGGATGATGGTTCATTTGATTCTGTTACGGTTATTATTCTATAGAACTACTGAGTACGCCTACTGTCATAGGAAAGCAGCGTCCATCATCAGGGACCCCCACCACCCAGGACACACTCTCCTCTCACTGCTGCCATCAGGAAGGAGGTACAGAAGCCTCAGGTCCCACACCATCAAGTTCAGGAACAGTGATTACCCCTCAACCATCAGGAAGGAGGTACAGGAGCCTCAGGACTCACACCACCAGGTTCAGGAACAATGATTACCCCTCAACCATCAGGAAGAAGGTACAGGAGCCTCAGGTCTCACACCACCAGGTTCAGGAACAGTGATTACCCCTCAACCATCAGGAAGGAGGTACAGGAGCCTCAGGTCCCACACCACCAGGTTCAGGAACAGTTACTGCCCCTCAACCATCAGGAAGGAGGTACAGGAGCCTCAGGTCCCACACCACCAGGTTCAGGAACAGTTACTGCCCCTCGACCATCAGGAAGGAGGCACAGGTGCCCCAGGACCCACACCAGCAGGCTCAGGAACAGTTACTGCCCCTCGACCATCAGGAAGGAGGTACAGGTGCCCCAGGACCCACACCACCAGGTGCAGAAACAGTTTCTGCCCCACAAGCACCAGGCTCTTAAACAAGAGGATAACTGCACTCATCCATGGAGATGCTCGCACAGCAACGATCTCACTTTAAGGACTCTTTATCTCATGCTCTCATTATTTATTGCTCTGTATTTATATTTGCATTTTGCACAGTTTGTTATCTTTTGCACTCCAGTCGATCGTTCATCGATCCTGTTTACAGTGAGCATTCTGCAGATTTGCCAAGCGTGCCCGCAGGAAAATGAATCTCAGGGTCGTTACGTGATGGCGACAGGGTGTTTAGTTTGACTCCTTTACAGCTTGGGGGTGGTGGGGGGGGGGGGATCAGAGCTCAGTCCTCCATAAGGAGTCTCTGTACGTCCTCCCCGTGGAATGACTGGGCTTCCTCCGGGTGCTCTGGTTTCTATCCACACTCCGAAGACGTCAACTGACGACTGGAAATTGCCCCGTGATTAGGCTAGGGTTAAATCGGGGATTGCTGGGACTTGCTGGGCGGGGTTGCGGCTCGGGGGGGGGGTGGGGGGGGTTGGGGGTCGGAAGAGTTATCTCTGAAGCTCACAGGCGCGGTCAGAGCCGACCGTCGACGTCGTCTCCCAGCTGTCGAGATGTGCAAGATGTTGACCAGGTAGTGGAACCCCCCCCCCCCCCCCCCTCCACCAATCCAAAGCCTTCCCCGCCAGCCCCAAGTCAGCGGGAGGTTTGAGATCAGAGCTTTCCTCCTCCCAGATGAGCTGCCGACCGCGGCTGAAGAGCCCCCTCTACCCGGAGCGACTGGCTTTAAGGGGCCAGTGACCCACCTTTGCCCCTTCTCCTGTCAGTAGAAACTGTTCTGCCAGGCTGAGTAGCGAAACCACAGGTGAAGGTGTATGAGACGATGAGAGGCATCGATCGTGTGGATAGTCAGAGGCTTTTCCCCAGGGCTGAAATGGTTAGCACGAGAGGACACAGGTTTAAGGTGCCGGGGAGTAGGTACAGAGGAGATGTCAGGGGTAAGTTTTTTACTCAGAGAGTGGTCAGTGTGTGGAATGGGCTGCCAGCAACGGCGGTGGAGGAGGATATGATAGGGTCTTTTAAGAGACTCTTAGATAGATACATGGAGCTCAGAAAAATAGAGGGCCATGGGTAACCCGAGGTAAGTTCTTTTTTTAAATTAATTTTTTATGCATTTCTACAGTACGACAAAAAAAATCAACAAAATGAATACAGCGCAAAACAAATGTGTCTAATATATAGTTCATAACAATAAGGGAAAAGCACCCAAAATAAAACCATATAAAGTTAGTAACCTCCCCGCCCTCCCACTACAAAACTGCAGGCCAACCATACTCAACAATACTCAAGAGAAAAATTAATTGGAGCGTTCGGCCCCACAGAGCTGTAAATATATACAAAAATCTCTAATGCCTACTACCAAAACTATAATGTAAGTCCCATGAAAAAAACCATAAAGCTTAAATTTAAAAAAAAAAGCTGAAAGGAAGGGATTATGGTACAGAGAAAAGAATAAAACTTAATCGAAAGAGGAGTCATGAAAAGTATTCGAGAAAAGGTCCCCCAAGCCTTATGAAGCTTTACGTCCGAATTGAGAAGTGAATAACGAATCTTTTCAAGGTCTAAACAGGACATCGTATCACTGCGCCATTGAGCACGAGTGGGTGGGGCAGCAGCTCTCCACCTGAGAAGAACTAAGCCTCCAGCCAAAAGAGAGGCAAAAGACAGTGTTCAACATTCAGTCGGATTCAAATGCATGTCTGCCTCACCCAAGGTACCAGAAAAGGCAATCAGGGGGTTAGGTTCCAAGCAGCAATTAAGATTATGGGATAAAGATTAAAAAAACTTCTCTCCAGAATTTCTCTAGACGAGGACAAGCCCAGTACACATGAACCCTAGAGACATGCTCAGCACAGCTTTGTGGGCCGAAGGGACTGTATTGTGCTGTCGGTTTTCAGTGTTTCCGTGAGCTGGACTTGGTTCGCGATTCGCGATCGCTATCCGATTCGGGGAACTTTTAACAGGTAGTGGGAGCCGGTCCACTTAAGCTGCAACAACCTCGAGGAACCACCTCGGAGCTGAACAAAAACAAAGCGAGTCACCTCCACCAGGAATCCGCAGATGTTCTTGCGCTGGTCGCCTTGAACTTGGATCACCTGACCGTACTCCGGGTGCTCGATCACAGTGCCGTTGCAGGCAAATTGCTGGCGGGGGAAGAGAGAGAGAGAGAAGCCCGCGTTAAAATTGTACAAGGCATTGGTAAGGCCAAATTTGGAATATTGTGTGCAGTTCTGGTCACCGAATTATAGGAAAGATATCAATAAATTAGAGAGAGTGCAGAGACGATTTACAAGGCTGTTACCTGGGTTTCAGCACTTAAGTTACAGAGAAAGGTTGAACAAGTTAGGTCTCTATTCATTGGAGCGTAGAAGGTTGAGGGGGGATTTGATCGAGGTATTTAAAATTTTGAGAGGGATAGATAGAGTTGACGTGAATAGGCTGTTTCCATTGAGAGTAGGGGAGATTCAAACGAGAGGACATGATTTGAGAGTTAGGGGGCAGAAGTTTAAGGGAAACACGAGGGGGTATTTCTTTACTCAGAGAGCGATAGCTGTGTGGAATGAGCTTCCTGTAGAAGTAGTAGAGGCCAGTTCAGTTGTGTCATTTAAGGTAAAATTGGATAGGTATATGGACAGGAAAGGAGTGGAGGGTTATGGGCTGAGTGTGGGTAGGTGGGACTAGGTGAGATTAAGAGTTCGGCACGGGCTAGAAGGGCCGAGACGGCCTCTTTCCGTGCTGTGATTGTTATAGGGTTATATGGGTCGGTGGGACTAGGTGAGATTAAGAGTTCGGCACGGACTAGGAGGGCCGAGATGGCCTGTTTCCGTGCTGTGATTGTTATAAGGTTATATGGCTAGCGAATCGCAACGTCAACGTCCCCCCGCTCTCCCCACCCCCACCCCTGACCCGCTTCACTCCACATGGCCTCTGTGCTGGGGAGGGGTGAAAAGCAAGATTTCCCAGTGCTCAGTCATTGAGACATCCATCTGTTTTACTGCAATTTTTGGAATTACCAATGATTGATTCTAGTTATTTACCATCCTCAGCCTGCCGTGTGACAGCATTTGTTACGCTGAGGGCCAGAAGATCCATTTTATTTAAATGGAAAGATTCTGATCCCCCCCCCCACCCCCTACACTTTGACGGTTTTCTCAAACTATAGCTCGCTTAAACCTCGGAAAAAAAATTAGCAGTGGCACGGTTAATTCCTCGATTAAGTTTCAGGAAACTTGGGAGCCTTTTATTCAATATGTCCACACATATGACTTAAGTTGATTTTTTTTTTAATCCTTTTCCCTAATACTTAACCATTTATGGGAGGAGGAACGAAATCAAGGGCAGAATAATTATAATGAACAAATTATGGCAGCCCAGTTTTTTCCTCTGCTGTCAAGGTGAAGCCACGCTCAGGTTGAAGGAACAACACCTTATATACTGGCTGGGTAGCCTCCAACCTGATGGCATGAACATTGACTTCTCTAACTTCCATTCATGCCCCTCCTCCCCTTCTTACCCCATCCCTGACATATTTAGCTCTGTTTTTTTTTCCTCTCTCTCTCTGCCCATCACTCTGCCTGTTCTCTTATCTCCCTCTGATGCTCCCCTCCCACCTTCTTTCTCCTGAGGCCTCCCGTCCCATGATCCTTTCCCTTCTCCAGCTCTGTATCCCTTTCGCCAATCACCTTTCCAGCTCATAGCTTCACCCCACCCCCTCCGGTCTTCTCCCATCATTTCTGATTCCCCCTCCCCCTCCTACTTTCAAATCTCTTACTATCTCTTCTTTCAATTAGTCCTGTCGAAGGGTCTGTCAGAGTCACCTTGTGTACAGACACTCCTGTGCCCAGCGTCACTTTATGGACACACAATCAATCTGTGTGTGCAAGCTATCCCAGGTGCTTATTTATTGTGTTTTCATTATTATCGTTTTCTTTATCTTTTGCTTTTTTTAATCTGCATCAGATCAGGAGTAATAATTACTTTCTTCTCATAGAACATAGAGTAGTACAGCATAGTACAGGCCCTTCGGCCCACAATGTTGTGCCGACCCTCAAACCCTGCCTCCCATATCGCCCCTTTCACCTTAAATTCCTCCATATACCTGTCTAGTAATCTCTTAAACTTCACTAGTGTATCTGCCTCCACCACTGACTCAGGCAGTGCATTCCACGCACCAACCACACTCTGTGAAAAACCTTCCTCTAATATCCCCCTTGAACTTCCCCCCCACCTCACCTTAAAGCCATGTCCTCTTGTACTGAGCAGTGGTGCCCCAGGGAAGAGGCGCTGGCTGTCCACTCTGTCTATTCCTCTTAATATCTTGTACACATCTATCATGTCTCCTCTCATCCTCCTTCTCTCCAAAGAGTAAAGCCCCAGCTCCCTTAATCTCTGATCATAACCCACACTCTCTAAACCAGGCAGCATCCTGGTAAATCTCCTCTGTACCCTTTCCAATGCTTCCACGTCCTTCCTATATTCCTTTACACTTGCATGCTGGAAATGGCACTGAACCATCTTCGATCTGGAATTATTGACGGGGTGAATCCAACTGGCTGGCACGCTGACCCTGCGGGTGTCTCGTTCAACAGATCCCCAGATTTTTTTTAATGCCATTAAGCGAGGGGTTGGTGGAACCCCCCCCCCCCCCCCGGTTTAGGCGAGACAGTAACTGCCCTCCCTTTGCGATCGAGACTCTCACCTTTTTGAAGTGCCTGAGGAGTTTCCTTTTGTCATACTCGTCCGCGATGCCCTGGACCGTGGTGAGGGTCTTGCGACCGTTCCTCTGCTGAATCCTTATGTGTATGTGGCCCTCAGCCCCGGAAGGGAGGAGGTCGTCGCCCTTGAACGCATCAGCAAAGGGATCTGGAGGGGCGAAGGTGCTCCGTTACTGGCGGGAGGGCCTCGGAACGATCCCCAAAGCCAAACCAGACTCAGACACGCGCGCAGAGCGACACGGGCAGGCAGAGACAGAGACAGACACGTACGGTCACGGTGAGTGTGAGTATTGACGCTTGGGGAAGGCAAAAATTACGACGCTCTGGAGGTGTCTGATAACAACAGGGGAGAGAGAGGGAGGATGGACTGGGTACACATTCATACAGACACACACAGAGTCATGAGCCACAAGCCAAGCCCAGGAAAACAAGGCCAACATAGCTAGGGGTCTTCTGCAGCAAATGATCCCTCCCCTAACCCTCCATCCCTACCCTGACCCTCCAATCACTCCCTCCCTCGTCCCTCCCAATCCTTCCTACTCCCTCCCTCCCACCCCTCCATCCCCCCTCCTTCCCTACCGAGTCCCTCCACTCTCCCTCCACCCCTACCCATTCCCTCCTCTTCTACCCTTTCACCCCTCCCTCCTCCTGCTCTACCCCAACACTCCTCCCTCCCTTCTCTCCTACCCTTCAGCCCTCCCTCCCTCCTCCCTACCCCTAATCCTCCCCTCTCCCGCCTCCCTCCCTCTCTTCTACCCTACCCCGCCCTCCTCCCATCATCTCTATCCTTCCCCGCTCCCTCCCTCCTCTCCTAACCCGCCCCTGCTCCCTCCCCCACTCCACCCCTTCCCCGCCCCTCCACCCTTCCTCCTCCCCCTTCCCCGCCCCTCCACCCTTCCTCCTCCCCCTTCCCCGCCCCTCCACCCTTCCACGCCCCTCCACCCTTCCTCCTCCCCTTCCCCGCCCCTCCACCCTTCCTCCTCCCCTTCCCCGCCCCTCCACCCTTCCTCCTCCCCTTCCCCGTCCCTCCACCCTTCCTCCTCCCCTTCCCCGCCCTTCCACCCTTCCTCCTCCCCTTCCCCACCCCTCCACCCTTCCTCCTCCCTTCCTCCTCCCCTTCCCCGCCCCTCCTCCCTTCCTCCTCCCCTTCCCCGCCCTTCCACCCTTCCTCCTGCCATACCCCGCCCCTCCACCCTTCCTCCTCCCCTTCCCCGCCCCTCCACCCTTCCTCCTCCCCTTCCCCACCCCTCCACCCTTCCTCCTCCCTTCCTCCTCCCCTTCCCCGCCCCTCCACCCTTCCTCCTCCCCTTCCCCGCCCCTCCTCCCCTTCCCCGCCCCTCCACCCTTCCTCCTCCCCTTCCCCGCCCCTCCACCCTTCCTCCTCCCTTCCTCCGCCCCTCCACCCTTCCTCCTCCCTTCCTCCTCCCCTTCCCCGCCCCTCCTCCCTTCCTCCTCCCCTTCCCCGCCCCTCCACCCTTCCTCCTCCCCTTCCCCGCCCCTCCTCCCTTCCTCCTCCCCTTCCCCGCCCCTCCACCCTTCCTCCTCCCCTTCCCCGCCCCTCCTCCCTTCCTCCTCCCCTTCCCCGCCCCTCCTCCCTTCCTCCTCCCCTTCCCCGCCCCTCCTCCCTTCCTCCTCCCCTTCCCCGCCCCTCCTCCCTTCCTCCTCCCCTTCCCCGCCCCTCCTCCCTTCCTCCTCCCCTTCCCCGCCCCTCCTCCCTTCCTCCTCCCCTTCCCCGCCCCTCCTCCCTTCCTCCTCCCCTTCCCCGCCCCTCCTCCCTTCCTCCTCCCCTTCCCCGCCCCTCCTCCCTTCCTCCTCCCCTTCCCCGCCCCTCCTCCCTTCCTCCTCCCCTTCCCCGCCCCTCCACCCTTCCTCCTCCCCTTCCCCGCCCCTCCACCGCCCCTCCACCCTCCCTCCTCCCCTTCCCCGCCCCTCCTCCCTTCCTCCTCCCCTTCCCCGCCCCTCACCGAAGCTCTGCAGGTTCTGACAGTCGGACATACGCCGTACCGGGGGTGAGTCTGTCGGGACGAAGTCGGGAGTCTCTGCCACTCACTCCGGCGCCGGGCCGACTGCCGGCGAGGCCCACCGGCTGCCTGCGTCACAACGCGCTGACGTCAGCGGCCGTGTGACGCACTGAGGACCGCCCCCCCCCCCCGGGTCCTCCCAGCTTCCGAGATTCCCGGTACCGGGAGGACCAGATGGGGGTGGGGGAGGGCAAAGGGTAACAGGAGGGAGGGGTGGGGGTTGTCAGGGGACAGAGGGCAGCGGGAGGAACGGGTGGGGGTTGCCCGGGACAGGGGGCAGCGGGAGGGATGGGTGGGGGGGGGCAAAGGGTAACAGGAGGGAGGGGTGGGGGTTGTCAGGGGACAGGGGGCAGCGGGAAGAAGGTGTGGGGGTTGTCCGGGACAGGGGGCAGCGGGAGGGACGGGTGGGGGGGGCAAAGGGTAACAGGAGGAACGGGTGGGGGTTGCCCGGGACAGGGGGCAGCGGGAGGGATGGGTGGGGGGGGGGGCAAAGGGTAACAGGAGGGAGGGGTGGGGGTTGTCAGGGGACAGGGGGCAGCGGGAAGAAGGTGTGGGGGTTACCCGGGACAGGGGGCAGCGGGAAGAAGGTGTGGGGGTTGTCCGGGACAGGGGGCAGCGGGAGGGGAGGGACGGGTGGGGGGGGGTGTCCCAGTACAGTGGGCAGTGGGAGAGAGGGATGGGGGTGGTTCCCCCGGTACAGAGGGCAACGGGAGAAGGGATGGGGGATGTCCCGGTACAGGAGTGGTGGAGAGAAGCATCCCGGTACAGGGGGCACGGGAGGGGGTTGGCGATATCCCAGTATGGGGGGGGCAGTGAGAGGAGGGTGGGAGCTTAGCGGGAGGGTGGGTAAGGGGGAGGTGTTGTGGTTAAGGGGGACAGTGGGAGGGAGGGGGTGGGGTGTCCCAGTACAGGAGGGGGATGGACAATGGGACCTTCAAGTCAAGTCAAGTCACTTTTACTGCATAAAAACGAGGCAACGTTTTTCAGGACCATGGTGCTACATGAAACAATGCAAAAACCAGACTGAACGACTTAAAAAACAACACAGAGAAAAACTAAACTGGACTACAGACCTACCCAGGACTGCATAAAATGCACAAAACAGTGCAGGCATTACAATAAATAATAAACAGGACAATAGGGCAGTAAGGTGTCAGTTCGTGCTCTGGGTATTGAGGAGTCTGATAGCTTGGGGGAAGAAACTGTTACATAGTCTGGTCACGAGAGCCCGAATGCTTCAGTGCCTTTTCCCAGACGGCAGGAGGGAGAAGAGTTTGTATGAGGGGTGCGTGGGGTCCTTCATAATGCTGTTTCCTTTGCGGATGCAGCATGTGGTGTAAATGTCCGTGATGGCGGGAAGAGAGACCCCGATGATCTTCTCAGCTGACCTCACTATCTGCTGCAGGGTCTTGCGATCCGAGACGGTGCAATTTCTGAACCGGGCAGTGATGCAGCTGCTCAGGATGCTCTCAATACAACCCCTGTAGAATGTGATGAGAGTGGGGGGGTGGGAGTTGGACTTCCCTCAGTCTTCACAGAAAGTAGAGACGCTGCTGGGCTTTCTTTGCTATGGAGCTGGTGTTGAGGGACCAGGTGAGATTCTCCACCAGGTGAACACCAAGAAATTTGGTGCTCTTTACGATCTCTACCGAGGAGCCGTCAATGTTCAGCGGGGAGTGGTCGCTCCGTGCCCTCCTGAAGTCAACAACCATCTCTTTTGTTTCGTTCACATTCAGAGACAGTTTGTTGGCTCTGCACCAGTCCGTTAGCCGCTGCACCTCCTCTCTGTAAGCTGACTCGTCGTCCTTGCTGATGTCCCTGATGACCACACCTGCGTCCAGCTGCAGCTCCTATCAGACCGAGTTAGGGAATCGGAGCAGGAGCTGGATGAACTACGGATCATTCGGGAGGCAGAAGCAGAGATAGATAAGAGTTATCGGGAAGTAGTCACACCAAAAAGACAGGAGGTAGGCAAATGGGTGACAGTCAAGAGAGGCAGGGGGAGCAGACAGAGAGAGCAGAGCACCCCTGTGGCCGTTCCCATCAACAATAAGTATACCGTTTTGGATACTGTTGGTGGGGATGACCTACCAGGAACAAGCTGCAGTGGTCCTGTCTCTGGCACTGAGGTTGGACCCTCGACTAGGAAGGGGAGGAGGGAAGAGAAGAGACCGGTAGTGATAGGGGATTCTATAGTCAGGGGGGCGGGTAGGAGATTTTGTGGGGAAGATCGGGAGTCTCGGATGGTATGTTGCTTCCCTGGTGCCGGGGTCCGAGACATCTCAGGTCGGGTGCAGGTTATTCTCGAGAGGGAGGGCAAGAATCCAGGTGTTGTGGTCCACGTAGGGACCAATGACGTGGGTAGGATGAATCAGGGGGTCCTGCGTAGGGAGTTCAGGGAGTTAGGTGTGAAGCTGAAGAGCAGGACCTCCGGGGTAACAATCTCAGGATTGCTACCTGTGCCACGTGTGAGTGAGGCAAGGAACAGAAAGATTATACAGATTAATACGTGGCTGAGAGGATGGTGCAGGATGGAGGGCTTCAGGTTTGTAGATAATTGGGCTTTGTTCCAGGGAAGGTGGGATCTGTTCCAAAGGGACGGTTTACACCTGAACTGGAGCGGTACTAACATTCTTGCAGGGAAGTTTGCTAGTGTTTCTTGGGGGGGGTTTAAACTAAATTTGCAGGGGGCGGGGATCCAGAATGTGAGAGAGGATAGCGAGATGAAGAATAAAGGACAGCTGGGGACTACACGGTTCCGGAATATTAAGTGTGTAGTAGAGAAAGATGGGGCAGAACAAGTGATAAGGAGGACTCATGTACAGAGGGATGGTCTGACGGAACATGGAGTTAAATGTGTTGAAAGAATAAGTAAATTTAGGAAAGACAACAAAATTCTAGGGGCGTATAGCCCGATGGGAGTTCGGGGAGCTGGGTTAAGCACAATAGGCAGCGATTCAAACAGAGAGAGGAGAAATGGGCTAAAAATTCTATATCTGAATGCACGAAGTGTCAGAAATAAGGTGGATGAACTTGAAGCTCAGGTGCGAATGGGTAACTATGATGTTGTTGAGATAACGGAGACATGTCTGCAGGGAGATCAGACCTGGGAAATGAATGTACAAGGGTATACGTGCTATCGTATGGACAGAAATGAGGGCAGAGGGGGTGGGGTGGCCCTGTTGGTGAGGAATGAGATTCAGTCCTTTGTAAGGGGGGACGTAGGGTCAGAAGTGGAGTCTGTGTGGATAGAACTGAGGAACGGTAAGGGCAAAAAGACCCTAATGGGTGTTGTCTACAGGCCCCCAAACAGTAGCATGGATATTGGGTGCAAGTTGAATAGGGAGTTAACACTGGCATGTGGCAAAGGTAATGTCGCAGTAGTTATGGGGGATTTCAACGTGCAGGTGAACTGGGAGAATCAGGTTGGTGCTGGACCACAGGATAGGGAGCTTGTAGAGTGCCTACGGGATGCATTCTTGGAACAGCTTGTACAAGAGCCGACCAGGCACAAGACTATTCTGGATTTAGTGCTGTGTAATGAACAGGATTTGATAAGCGATCTTGAAGTAAAGGAGCCATTAGGAGGTAGTGATCATAATATGATAAGCTTTTTTCTGCGATTTGAGAAGGATAAGGGCAGCTCGGAGGTGTCAGTGTTGCAGTTGAACAGGGGAAACTATGGAGCCATGAGGGAGGAGCTGGCCAAAGTTAACTGGACGGAAATCCTAGCAGAAAAGACAATGGAACAGCAATGGCGTTATTCTTGGGAATAATGCACAAGGTGCAAAATCAGTTCATCCCCCGGAGAAGGAAGGATTCAAAGGGGGGAAAGGGGCCACAGTGGTTGACAAAGGAAGTCAGAGATTGCATAGCATTAAAAAAAAGGAAGTATGACAGAGCTAAGGTGAGTGGGAGGACAGATGATTGGGAAATTTTTAAGGAACAACAGAACTTAACTGAAAAGGCAATACGGGGAGAAAAACTGAGGTGCGAACACTAGCTAGCCAGGAATATAAAGGAGGATAGCAAAAGCTTTTTTAGGTATGTGAAAAGAAAGAAGACAGTTAACAATAATGTTGGGCTCTTGAAGAATAAATTGGGTGAAATTGTTATGGGAAACAGAGAAATGGCAGAAGAATTTAATGAGTACTTTAGATTTGTTTTCACTAAGGAAGACACAAGCAATCTCCCAGATGTATGGATGGGCCAAGGACATAGGGTAACAGAGGAAATGAAACAGATTGACATTCGGAAGAAAACGGTGATGAGTAGACTGATGGGACTGAAGGCTGACAAATCCCCAGGTCCAGATGGTCTGCACCCTAGGGTACTAAAGGAGGTGGCTCTGGAAATTGCGGATGCATTGGTAATCATTTTCCAACGTTCCTTAGATTCAGGATCAGTTCCTGAGGATTGGAGAATGGCTAATGTTGTCCCACTTTTTAAGAAAGGAGGGAGGGAGAAAACAGAGAACTATCGACCTGTCATCGGTAGTGGGGAAGATGCTAGAGTCCATTATTAAGGATGAAATAGTGGCATATCTAGATAGCAGTGATAGGATTGGGCCGAGCCAGCATGGATTTACCAAGGGCAAATCATGCTTGACTAATCTGTTGGAGTTTTTCCAGGATGTAACCAGGAAGTTAGACGGGGGAGATCCAGTGGATGTAGTGTACCTCAATTTTCTGAAGGCATTTGATAAGGTCCCACATAGGAGATTGGTGGGTAAAATCAGAGCTCAGGGCATCGGGGGGAAGACATTGACATGGATAGAAAACTGGTTGGCAGATAGAAAGCAAAGGGTAGCGGTGAATGGGTGTTTCTCAGAATGGCAGGTGGTGACTAGTGGGGTACCACAGGGATCGGTATTGGGACCACAGCTGTTTACGATTTACGTCAACGATTTAGATGAAGGCATTGAGAATAACATCAGCAAATTTGCTGATTATGCTAAGCTGGGTGGCTGTGTGACATGTGATGAGGATGTTAGGAGAATTCAGGGTGACTTGGATAGGCTGGGTGAGTGGGCAGATACTTGGCAGATGACGTTTAATGTGAATAAGTGTGAGGTTATCCACTTTGGGAGTAAGAACAGGAAGGCAGATTATTATCTGAACGGTGTAGAGTTAAGTAAGGGAGAAATACAAAGAGATCTAGGCGTCCTTGTTCATCGGTCACTGAAGGTGAATGAGCAAGTGCAGCAGGCAGTGAAGAAGGCTAATGGAATGTTGGCCTTTATTACAAAGGGAATTGAGTACAAGAGCAAGGAAATCCTCTTGCATTTGTACAGGGCCCTGGTGAGACCACACCTGGAGTATTGTGTACAGTTTTGGTCTCCAGGGTTAAGGAAGGACATCCTGGTTGTAGAGGAAGTGCAGCGTAGATTCACCAGGTTAATTCCTGGGATGTCTCGACTGTCTTACGCAGAGAGATTAGAGAGACTGGGCTTGTACATGCTGGAATTAAGGAGATTGAGAGGGGATCTGATTGAAACATATAAGATTATTAAGGGATTGGACAAGATAGAGGCAGGAAATATGTTCCAGATGCTGGGAGAGTCCAGTACCAGAGGGCATGGTTTGAGAATAAGGGGTAGGTCATTTAGGACAGAGTTAAGGAAAAACTTCTTCTCCCAGAGAGTTGTGGGGGTCTGGAATGCGCTGCCTCGGAAGGTAGTGGAAGCCAATTCTCTGGATGCTTTCAAGAAGGAGCTAGATAGGTATCTTATGGATAGGGGAATCAAAAGATAGGGGGACAAGGCAGGAACCGGGTATTGATAGTAGATGATCAGCCATGATCTCAGAATGGCGGTGCAGTCTCGAAGTGCCGAATGGTCTACTTCTGCACCTATTGTCTATTGAGACCCACCATGGTTGTGTCATCGGCGAATTTGATGATGTGGTTCGAGCTGTGTGTTGCAGCACAGTCGTGGGTCAGCAGAATGAACAGCAGTGGACTGAGCACACAGCCCTGGGGGGCCCCCGTGCGCAGTGTGACGGTGTTAGAGATGATGCTCCCGATCCCGACTGACTGAGGTCTCCCAGTTGCAGAGGGAGGTGTTCAGGCCCAGTAGGCTCAGCTTTCCAATCAGTTTCTGAGGGATGTTTGTGTTGAATGCTGAACTGAAGTCTATACAGCATTTGAACGAACGTGTCTTTTTTGTCCAGGTGGGTTAGGGCCAGGTGGAGGGTCAATTAACTGTCCAAAGGTCGGCCTTCCCTCCATTAAGCCTGCGGGTCACCGTTGGGCAAGGTGTAGCACCTGCTTAGCCCCCCGATCAGGGTCACGTGAAACCGTGGGGGCAGGTGGTGGACGGTCGTACGAGCAGCCGGTGCAGATCACAAGCCCTGGTGATGCGACCACTGACACCAGGCAGAAAATCTCTGAAGAGTATTGACAACGGCCAGGGGTCACCTGTCTTGTGACACTGCCCAGAGGGAGGCGATAGCAAACCACAGTAGATAAAATTTGCCAAGAACAATCATGATCACTGTGATCGCCCATGTCAAGCGACACGGCGCGTAATGATGATGTCATACGGCACGGCACATGATGGTGTCATATAACGATGGTGTTGTGTTAGACTGTAACTGGCATTAAAAGCTGTATCCGTAAATTTCATAGAAAGTAATAACGGAGCATGATCAGAGATGGCTATAATATCATAGTTACAACCGATTATCAATGGAATAAAACAAGAGTCTACAAAAAAATAATCAATTCTTGAATAAGAGTGATAAACATGTGAGAAAAAAGAAAACTCTTTGTCTTTAGGATGCCGGAATCTCCAAACATCAAAAACTCCATTGTCAGTCAAAAAGGAGTTAATACAAGTGGCCGACTTATTAGGTAAAGTCTGAATAGATAAAGATTTATCCATCAGAGGATTTAAACAACAATTAAAGTCACCACCCATTATTAACTTATATTCGTTTAGATTGGGTAAAGAAGTAAATAAAGACTTAAAAAAGTCAGGACAATCCACATTTGGAGCATAAACATTAACCAAAGCAACCTTTTTATTACAAAGTAAACCCGTAATTAACAAAAATCTGCCATTCGGATCCGAAAAAATATCATGTTGAACAAATGAAATAGAGGAGTCAATAAAAATTGAAACTCCTTTTACTTTAGCATTCGAATTTGCGTGATACTGTTGACCCCGCCAAAATCTAAAAAAACGAAATTTGTCCTCCTTCCTCACATGAGTTTCTTGTACAAAAATGATATGAGCATTAAGTCTTTGGAATACTTTGAAAATCTTCTTTCGTTTAATTGGATGATTTAAACCATTAGTATTCCAAGACACAAAATTAATGGTCTGAGCCATAATTCTATATTCAACCCTTTGGTATAGAAAGGGTTAACCAACTTATAAACTCATGCACCCGGAAGAGGAACAAAAGTAGTGAGAAGACCCGGAAGTGACGACAACACAGACATATTTGAAGTTCAAAAACAGCCCGAATAAAAAAACTAACACAAACTGGTACAAAAAAAAAGAATTAGAAAACAGACCATCCCCCCACCCCCCGAGAAAAAGAGAAAAAGCCAAAATATGACTTAAAAAGAGAAAAAGTAAGACTAATCCTACCCCCATGTCAGCTGAAGAACACTCCATATAAAAAGGATATGTGTTAGACTGTAACTGGAGTATCACGACCAGTTCTGGTCCCCCCCACTATGGAAAGGACATTGAGGCTTCGGGGGGGGGGACAGAAGAGGCTCAACACCAAGATGCTGCCCGGTTTAGGGGGCACGTGCTATCACGAAAGCTTGGACAGACTTGGGCCTGTTTTCTCCAGAGCGTCGGAGGCCGGGGATGATGAGAGGCGTAGACAGGCCAGTATCTGTTTCCCAGGGGTACATAGAGCCTATTTATCTAAAGAGAAATTATCTCGTTTTTATTCTGATATTTCTCCAACTCCTGGCACATGTAATTCAGCCAATGCTTCGTTAATTCATATGTTTTGGTTACGTCCCAGCTTAGAAAAATTTTGGAAAGATGTACTTTCTAGTTTTTCTCAACATTTTAACACTAACTTTGAACCTAATCCTGTTAACTGCTCTCTTTGGTATTCTCAGAACTGAAGATATAACTTTAACTCCCTCAGATTTGTACGTTCCAGCTTTTACCTCACTTATGGCGAGAAGACGGATTTTGCTTAAACGGAAAGAAGTGGTCTCTCCTACTCATATCCAATGGTTAGAAGACTTCATGACTCAATAGACAATAGACAGTAGGTGCAGGAGCAGGCCATTCGGCCCTTCTAGCCAGCACCACCATTCACTGTGATCATGGCTGATCATACACAATGTACCCCCCCCCCGTTCCTGCCCTCTCCCCACATCCCTTGACCCCGCTATCTATAAGAGCTCTATCTAACTCTCTCTTGAATGCATCCAGAGAATTGGCCTCCACTGCCTTCTGGGGCAGAGCATTCCACAGATCCACCACTCTCCGGGTGAAAAAGACTCACCTCAGTTTGGAGAAGATCCGGTGTTCTATTTCTAATTCAGTGCTGTACTTCTTTCTTACTTTTTTTTTCAATCTTTTTATTAAGTTTCATATATAAATAAAGTAAAACATAACATAATAATGAATAGGTTATGAATACAATAGACTTGAAATTACATTTATAATAAGATAATAATATCCTATTAAAACATCAACAGAAAAAGTACATTAATCAATCAAGTCTGTATAACTACATATGAAAAAAAAACAAAAATAATCATCAAAAAAGAAAAAAGAATTAAAAATAAGTAAAAGGAAATGTATATTGATAAAAAAAAACACTAAACTAAACTAACATGGGCAATAGTAACAGTTTATAAGTATGTGATAGTGTCAAAAAAACTCTGGAACTCCATACCTGAACAAGCAGAGAGAAGCTCTGAAAAAGGTCAGATTAATTCATATGAAAATGTCGACTGTACTTCTATATGACATGAACTGCTACTCTAACTTGTGAAAAGGTTTCTTTTCTATGTAGGTGTTATTAATTATGTTATTTTATTAAACATCTTAGCGACTCTTTCTTTTTAACCTGTTTTTTTCCTCGTTCTTACCCATTGGCTTTTTTGGTAGGAGCTAGATTTTTTTTTATATATATATAAAATTCCTAATGTATGCTCTTTATAAATTTGCAGTATTAGTGATCAGTACCAGAGTACTATTGTTACTCAGTCCTGTATAGTTCAATTTGTCTATTGCCTGTATTTTTTTTTACATATATACTCTGTATTTGTTATATATTCTCGTGTACATTAATAAAAGTACTGAACGAGACAGGCAGTATCTGTTTCCCAGGGTAGAAGCTCCCTGGGGGCTTAAGAGTTTGGGAGGGTTAGTACACTTGTGTTGTCTCCACCGTGTACGCTGTTTAATCAACGATGTAATCCCGATCTCTCTGTACTACTATTGTTGTTATGCTTATGTATCTGAAAACTAATAAAAGGTTTAAAAAAAGAAAGAAGTGTCCAATAGCAGAGGGCATGCCTTAAAGGTGAGGGGGGGGGCGTGAGGGGCAATTTTTTTTTCACACACAGAGGGTGGGGGGGGGGGGAGGGGAGTGCCCGGAATGCGCTGCCCGGTGTGGTGGTAAGAGACAGATGCATTAGGGACTTCTGAGAGACGTTGAGATAAGGCACGTGAGTGGGAGGACATGGGCATGGCGTAGTCATAATAACAGACAACAGGTGCAGAAGTAGGCCGGTCGGCCCTTCGAGTCTGCACCACCATTCTGAGATCATGGCTGATCATCTACTATCAATACCCGGTTCCTGCCTTGTCCCCATATCCCTTGGTTCCCCTATCCATAAGATACCTATCTAGCTCCTTCTTGAAAGCATCCAGAGAATTGGCCTCCACTGCCTTCTGAAGCAGAGCATTCCACACCCCCACAACTCTCTGGGAGAAGAGATTTTTCCTTAACTCTGTCCTAAATGACCTACCCCTTATTCTCAAACCATGCCCTCTGGTACTGGACTCTCCCAGCATCTGGAACATATTTCCTGCCTCTATCTTGTCCAATCCCTTAATAATCTTATATGTTTCAATCAGATCCCCTCTCAATCTCCTTAATTCCAGCCTGTACAAGCCCAGTCTCTCTAACCTCTCTGCGTAAGACAGTCTGGACATCCCAGGAATTAACTTTGTGAATCTACGCTGCACTTCCTCTACAGCCAGGATGTCCTTCCTTAACCCTGGAGACCAAAACTGTACACAATACTCCAGGTGTGGTCTCACCAGGGCCCTGTACAAATGCAAAAGGATTTCCTTGCTCTTGTACTCAATTCCCCTTGTTATGAAGGCCAACATGCCATTAGCTTTCTCCACTGCCTGCTTGCTTTCATTGACTGATGTACAAGAACACCTAGATCTCGTTGTATCACCTAGTTAGATCACCTAGTCCCAATATCAGGCAGCAAAAGGGAGAAACTCTCCCTGCCATAAACTTCCAGGCACTGACGAATAACGCCTCGGAAGTACCCGACGAGAGCAGACTCTGAGTCTGTCCGAAAACTCCGAGCCTCCGACCAGCCCCTCCGACCAGCCCCTCCCGAGCGCCTTCGACCTCGTCCCGGCCGCCGAAGCGAGCAAAGCCGAGGTCTCGGAGACCTTCTCCTCCGGAGATTCCGGACCACACAGTAGCAGCGGCAGCGAAGCGGGCATTTCAGAGGTTTCTCCGGATGTTCCTCCGCGCTCTCACGTCTGCCTCCGTCAAATCAGGATTATGCACGGATCCCCTACTTAACGCGGAACGGATATCCATTCTCCAGAGAGGCCGCGCGTGCTGCGTCGCACCGCCATCTTCTGCTCCTCCTCCTCCAATAACAGCAAATCATCTGCGTTTAATGATAACTTGTGCGTCACATCCCCGCGGGGAATGCCGAATATAGTCGGTGAGCCAGGAACAGCAATAGCTACTGGTTCCAGGGCAATGTCAAAAAGGAGATCTTATATTATTGATAAGTACTGAAGCCTTAGGGGCATAATCTATCAATTTAACTCAAGATATAAATTTAATTGAATTTCGATTTATTGTCATTTAGAAACCATAACTGCAATGCAGTTTAAAAAATGAGACGACGTTCCTCCAGAATGATATCACAAAAGCACACGACAAAACAGACTCCTCCAGAAAATCCACGTAACGTTTGGCAATCCCCGATCCAGAGTCCGGAGAGGCTGCTGCGTGTTAATATCGCGCTACCGTCTTAGCGCGTTCCCCGGAAAGGAGCTCCAAATCCACCAGACAGAACAAGACCAAAAACTAAAGCTACAAGACCTGCACAAAACCACATAGTTACAGCATATAGTTACAACAGTGCAAACAATACCATAATTGATTAAAAAAAAACAGACTGTGGGCACGGTAAAAATAGTCCAAAGATGTTAAAGGACTATAAGTTCAAAAGAAATCACCACACAGTTTCCACAAGTCCCCAGGGTCCCGACAGACTCGCCATCCCACGCAGGCGGCAGAAGGGAATGCCCCGGCTATGGACTTCCACAGTGACGTGCCCGACTCTGCCTCGCAGACGCAGCACACTCCGAAAGCGACCTGACCGCAGCGGACTCTGAGTCCGTCGAATCTCCGAGCCGACGACCATCCCCTCCGGCACAGCTTCTCTGAGCACCATCCTCTGCCGAGCGTATTAAGACGGCCCCGCCAACGGCCATCGGCAACGCGACCCCGAGGACTTAACAAACTCATGGATATTCTTCTAAGTAAACTCGCCAGAGGTGCAGTTTTGGTCACCGGATTACAGGAAGGATATTAATAAGGTTGAAAGAGTGCAGAGAAGGTTTACCAGGACTTGAGAAACTGAGTTACAGAGAAAAGTTGAATAGGTTAGGGCTTTATTCCCTGGAGTGTAGGAGAATGAGGGGAGATTTGATAGAGGTGTGTAAAATGATGATGGGTATCGATAGAGTGAATGCAAGCAGGCTTTTTCCACTGAGGCTAGGGGTAGAAAAAAACCAGAGAACATGAGTTATGGGTGAAGGGGGAGAAGTTTAAAGGGAATATTGGTGGGGGGGGCTTCTTCACTCAGAGAGTGGTGGGAGTGTGGAGTGAGCCGCCAGATGAAACTGAGTGACAGAGAAAGGTTGAATAGGATAGGACTTTATTCCCTGGAGCGTAGGAGAGTGAGGGGAGATTTGATAGAGGTATATAAAATTATGATGGGTGAATGCAAGCAGGCTTTTTCCACTGAGGCCAGGGGAGAAAAAAACCAGAGGACATGGGTTAACGGTGAAGGGGGAAAAGTTTAAAGGGAACATTGGGGGGGGCTCAATGTAAAGCTCAATCGTTTAATCACATATTGTGTACCGCTTGGTATTTCAGGGTACTGATTTGTAACAGGGGAGAAAAAAACCAGAGGATATGGGTTAAGGGTGAAGGGGGAAAAGTTTGAAGGGGGGGGGCTTCTTCACACAGAGAGTGGTGGGAGAGTGGAGTGAGCTGCCAGATGAAGTGGTGAATGCGGGCTCACTTTTAACATTGAAGAAAAACTTGGACAGGTACATGGACGAGAGGGGTATGGGGGGAATATGGCCCGGGTGATTGCCGTCGACTCGGCTACTCGGCGCCAATCAAAACGGCGATCAGGGTTAAAGCCGGCGAGGACGGGAAAGGAACGGGCGTGCGGCGCCCTCTGACCGGTCTCTCCGCCGTCACTTCTTGCTGTTCGTGTGATCTGTTGTACCGTTTCCTGCTCGTTTGCCGTGCTTTTCTTTAAACCGGGGTTTTGGTGGTGTACCTCTGGTGGCTTGCTGGCCTGCAAGAAGACAAATCTCAGGGGGCACCCACTTTGATAACAAACGCACTTTGGACTTTTGACTTCAGGTAACGCTAAGGACGAAGCCCGACTGGTAAGGGTGAGTGAACCGCCCCCCCCCCACCGCCACCTCGCAGCCGAAGAGTCGGGTAATGATAGGGCAACTCGGACAAAATGCTGGAGGGACTCAGCAGGTCAGGCAGCGTATAAACAGCCAAGGGTTTTCGGCCGAGGCTTGAGGGGGAAAGGGGAGGAGGAGACGAGAGGCTGGCTGGGAGACGATAGGTGAAGCCAGGTGGGTGGGAAAGGTCAAGGACTGGAGAAGGACGAATCTCATTGGAGGGGAGAGTGGCCAATAGGAGAAAGGGGAGGAGGAGGGGACCCAGGGGGACTTTAATAGACAGGTGGGAACGTGGAAGGTCAGAGTGGGGAATGGAAGGGGGGAGGGAATTGTGTTCACGGGAGAAGGAGAAATCGATATTCATGGCGTCAGGTTGGAGACAAGACACAAGGTGGTGCTCCTCCACCCCAAGGACGGCCGCCTCTCGGCACAGGATCGGCACGTCGGAAAGGGGAGTGGGAATCGGAGTTGAAACGTTTGGCTGCCGGGAAGCCCGGCTGGTGGCGGATGGTGCGGGGCTGTTCGATGAAGCCCCCCCCGCCCCCGACGGGTCTCACCAGGGTAGGGCAGTGTGTATTTACCACCAATTAAAGGGCAGGCTGCCGGCGTTGTGGGCCGTACAGGATCAGAGTATTGCAAGCTCAGCCACTCGCCTCCCCAGTATCCAGGGCACAGGAACATAGAAAACCTACAGGCCCTCCGGCCAAAAAAACTGTGCCAAACAGGCCCCTACCTTAGGACTACCTAGGTTTACCCTTAGTGCTCCACTTTTCTAAGCTCCATGTACCCATCCAGGAGTCTTTTAAAAGACCCTGTCGTATCCACCTCCACCACCGTCACCGGCAGCCCATTCCACACACCGACCACTCTCTGAGTAAAAAACTTACCCCTGACATCTCCTCTGTACCTACTCCCCAGCACCTTAAACCTGTGCCCTCTCGTGTTAGCCATTTCAGCCCTGGGGAAAAAGCCTCTGACTATCCACACGATCAATGCCTCTCATCATCTTGTACACCTCTATCAGGTCCCCTCTCATCCTCCGTCGCTCCGAGGAGAAAAGGCCGAGTTCACTCAACCTATTCTCATAAGGCATGCTCCCCAATCCAGGCAACATCCTTGTAAATTTCCTCTGCACTCTTTCTATGGCTTCCAAATCCTTCCTGCAGTCAGGCGAGCGGAACTGAGCACAGTACTCCAAGTGGGGTCTGACCAGGGTCCGAAATAGCTGCAACATTACCTCTCGGCTCCTAAACTCAATCCCACAATGGATGAAGGGCAATACACTGTACGCCTTCTTAACCAGAGAGTCAACCTGCACAGCTGCTTTGAGCGTCCTATGGACTCGGACCCCAAGATCCCTCTGATCCTCCACACTGCCAAGAGTCTTACCATTAATACTATATTCTGCCATCATATTTGACCTACCAAAATGAACCACTTCACAATTATCTGGGTTGAACATCTGTCACTTCTCAGCCCAGTTTTGCATCCTATCAATGTCCCACTGTAACCTCTGACAGCCCTCCACACTATCCACAACACCTCCAACCTTTGTGTCATCAGCAAATTTACTAACCCATCCTTCCAATTTATAAAATTCACGAAGGGTCCCAGAACAGATCCCTGAGACACACCACTGGTGCTCGACCTCCATGCAGAATATGACCCGTCTACAACCACTCTTTGCCTTCTGTGGGCAAGCCAGTTCTGGATCCACAAAGCAATGTCCCCTTGGATCCCATGCCTCCTTACTTTCTCAATAAGCCTCGCATGGGGAACCTTATCAAATGCCTTTCTGAGATCCATATACACTACATCTTCTGCTCTACCTTCATCAATGTGTTTAGTCACATCCTCAAAAATTTCAATCAGGCTCGTAAGGCATGACCTGCCTTTGACAAAGCTGTGCTGACTATTCCTAATCATATTATACCTCTCTAAATGATCATAAATCCTGCCTCTCAGGATCTTCTCCATCAACTTACCAATCACTGAAGTAAGATTCCCTGGTCTATAATTTCCTGGGCTATCTCTACTCCCTTTCTTGAATAAAAGAACAAACATTCACAACCCTCCAATCCTCTGGCACTTCTCCTGTCCCCATTGATGATGCAAAGATCACCGCCAGAGGCTCAGCAATCTCCTCCCTCGCCTCCCACAGTAGCCTGGGGTACATTTCGTCTGGTCCTGGTGACTTATCCAACTTGATGCTTTCCAAAAGCTCCAGCGCATCCTCTTGCTTAATATCTACATGCTCAAGCATTTCAGTCCGCTGCAAGTCATCCCTACAATCGCTAAGATCCTTTTCTGTAGTGAACACTGAAGCAAAGTATTCATTAAGTATCTCTGCTATTTCCTCCAGTTCCATGCACACTTTCCCACTGTCACACTTGATAGGTCCTATTCTTTCACGTCTTATCCTCTTGTTCTTCACATACTTGTAGATGCCTTGGGGTTTTCCTTAATCCTGTCTGCCAAGGCCTTCTCATGGCCCCTTTTGGCTCTCTGAATTCCTTTCTTAAGCTCCTTCCTGCTAGCCTTATAATCTTCTAGATCTCTATTGTTACCTAGTTTTTTTTAACCTTTCAAAAACTCCTCTTTTCTTATTGACTAGATTTACAACAGGCTTTGTACACCACCGTTCCTGTACCCTATCATCCTCTCTTTGTTTCATTGGAATGTACCTACTCAGAACTCCACGCAAATATCCCCTGAATATTTGCCACATTTCTTCCGTACATTTCCCTGAGAACACCTGTCCCAATTTATGCTTCCAGGCTCTGGTCTGGTAGTCTCATATTCCCCCTTACTCCAATTAAACGTTTCCCTAACTTGTCTGTTCCTATCTCTCTCCAATGCTATGGTAAAGGAGATAGAATTGTGATCACTATCTCCAAAATGCTCTCCCACTGAGAGATCTGACACCTGACCAGGTTCATTTCCCAATACCAGATCAAGTACAGCCACTCCTCTTGTAGGCTTATCAACATATTGTGTTAAGAAACCTTCCTGAAGACACAAACTCCACCCCATCTAAACCCTTTGCTCTAATGGAGAGAGTTTGGGTGGAAAAACTTGATAAGATATTTTATTACACCCTCTCAGAAATCCCAATATGATAGCAACCATCCTGTTTGCTGGAGAAATTGTGGAAATTAAAATGCAAACCATTATCATATTTTCTGGGAACGCCCCGTTATCAAAGACTATTGGAGGGGGATAATCAATGCCCTACAAGACATCTTTAAATGTGAAATACCCTTAGAGAGTAAGACCATATATTTTGGATGTATACCTCAAGAATGGTTGAAAAGAGATAAATATTTAATGAATATACTGTTGGTGGTTGGTAAAAAGACTCTTACTTGGAAATGGTTATCACAGGAGAGCCCAACTTTAAATACAAGGATGGAAATTACAATGGACATTTACAAAGTGGAGAAGATAACAGCATCTGTTAATCACAAGCTGGAACAATTTGATTCATACTGGGAAAAATGGTTTAACTACATAACACTTGATAGGCAACAGGAGTGAATCTGCAGATGCTGGAAATAAATAAAAACACAAAATGCTGGCAGAACTCAGCGGGCCAGACAGCATCTACGGGAGGAGGTGGTGACGATGATTCAGGCCGAAACCCTTCATCGGGAGGGTTCCTGATGACCCCTGATGAAGGGTTTTGGCCCGAAACGTCATCACTACCTCCTCCCATAGGTGCTGTCTGGCCCGCTGAGTTCTGCCAGCATTTTGTGTTTTTATTTAACACCTGATAGGACTGATTTTATTCTCACAAGTCAATGAATACGTTGTTAAAAAAAAGATCACTCCCTACTTGTACATAGTTTTCTCCTTTCACTTGTTCTTTCTCTCCTCTCTATTCTATAAGTGTATACCTCATAAAGAGTATGTGGAGATTTGTGGCATATATGATATATATATATGTACAATATCTGAAATACATCTTATGGAAATGTTTGTTTCATGATAAACTTCAATAAAAAATAAATTGCAAAAAAATAAACCCCTCACTCTCGGGAGATGCCAATCGATATTTGGGAAATTAAACTCTCCCACCATGACAACCCTGTTATTATTACACCTTTCCAGAACCTTTCCCCCCCTATCTGCTCCTCGATGTCCCTGCTACTAAAGGGCAAAGGTAAACGTACTATCGAAATACATCTCTGTCACCCTATACAAGCCCAAGATTCGTGGGCATTCACAGTGGACGCGTGAACCCTGATAGAATCAGTGAAGGACCGCGCCCAGCGGGGACAGAGCAACACGTACAACACGCTGGAGGAGCTCAGCAGGTCGGGCAGCGGCCAACGTTGCGGGTCTCGGCCTGAAACGCTGACCGCTCGTTTCCACGGATGAGTTCCTGCAGCGTGTTGTCCGTCTTGCTTTGACCCCAACAGTATACTTTGTGTAACCAATGGGATAGACTGGCTGCCGGTCTGCATGGTTTGCACAAGGCTGGGAGAGCACGATGACAATTAGCTAGGGACATTGGATTGGCACCTTCTTCCACATTGTGAGTGGAATGGAACAGAAAGGTAAGAGGGTGATGCCAGAAAGATCAAAGTAAAGTTATTGTCAAGTTACACGCGGCACCATATACAACCACAACATTCCTTTTATTGTGGGCACTCTCAATTTCAGGATGTATATTGTATACATTTCGCTGATATTTTAAATGTACGTATTCGACGAAAATCAAATAACAAGAGTATCCACTTAGGTGCAGGAGCCGGATGGTTGAGGGGTGATAACTGTCCCTGAACCTGGTGGTGTGGGTCCTGAGGCTCCTGTACCTCCTTCCTGATGGTTGAGGGGTAATAACTGTCCCTGAACCCAGTGGTGTGGGTCCTGAGGCTCCTGTACCTCCTTCCTGATGGTTGAGGGGTAATAACTGTCCCTGAACCCAGTGGTGTGGGTCCTGAGGCTCCTGTACCTCCCCCCTGATGGTTGAGGGGTGATAACTGTTCCTGAACCTGGTGGTGTGGGTCCTGAGGCTCCTGTACCTCCTTCCTGATGGTTGAGGGGTGATAACTGTCCCTGAACCTGGTGGTGTGGGTCCTGAGGCTCCTGTACCTCCTTCCTGATGGTTGAGGGGTAATAACTGTCCCTGAACCCAGTGGTGTGGGTCCTGAGGCTCCTGTACCTCCTTCCTGATGGTTGAGGGGTAATAACTGTCCCTGAACCCAGTGGTGTGGGTCCTGAGGCTCCTGTACCTCCCCCCTGATGGTTGAGGGGTGATAACTGTTCCTGAACCTGGTGGTGTGGGTCCTGAGGCTCCTGTACCTCCTTCCTGATGGTTGAGGGGTGATAACTGTCCCTGAACCTGGTGGTGTGGGTCCTGAGGCTCCTGTACCTCCTTCCTGATGGTTGAGGGGTAATAACTGTCCCTGAACCCAGTGGTGTGGGTCCTGAGGCTCCTGTACCTCCTTCCTGATGGTTGAGGGGTAATAACTGTCCCTGAACCCAGTGGTGTGGGTCCTGAGGCTCCTGTACCTCCCCCCTGATGGTTGAGGGGTGATAACTGTTCCTGAACCTGGTGGTGTGGGTCCTGAGGCTCCTGTACCTCCTTCCTGATGGTTGAGGGGTGATAACTGTCCCTGAACCTGGTGGTGTGGGTCCTGAGGCTCCTGTACCTCCTTCCTGATGGTTGAGGGGTAATAACTGTCCCTGAACCTGGTGGTGTGGGTCCTGAGGCTCCTGTACCTCCTTCCTGATGGTTGAGGGGTAATAACTGTCTCTGAACCCAGTGGTGTGGGTCCTGAGGCTCCTGTACCTCCTTCCTGATGGTTGAGGGGTAATAACTGTCCCTGAACCCAGTGGTGTGGGTCCTGAGGCTCCTGTACCTCCCCCCTGATGGTTGAGGGGTGATAACTGTTCCTGAACCTGGTGGTGTGGGTCCTGAGGCTCCTGTACCTCCTTCCTGATGGTTGAGGGGTGATAACTGTCCCTGAACCTGGTGGTGTGGGTCCTGAGGCTCCTGTACCTCCTTCCTGATGGTTGAGGGGTAATAACTGTCCCTGAACCTGGTGGTGTGGGTCCTGAGGCTCCTGTACCTCCTTCCTGATGGCTGAGGGGTAATAACTGTCCCTGAACCTGGTGGTGTGGGTCCTGAGGCTCCTGTACCTCCTTCCTGATGGTTGAGGGGTGATAACTGTCCCTGAACCCAGTGGTGTGGGTCCTGAGGCTCCTGTACCTCCCTCCTGATGGTTGAGGGGTGATAACTGTTCCTGAACCTGGTGGTGTGGGTCCTGAGGCTCCTGTACCTCCTTCCTGATGGTTGAGGGGTAATAACTGTCCCTGATCCCGGTGGTGTGGGTCCTGAGGCTCCTGTACCTCCCTCCTGATGGTTGAGGGGTGATAACTGTTCCTGAACCTGGTGGTGTGGGTCCTGAGGCTCCTGTACCTCCTTCCTGATGGTTGAGGGGTGATAACTGTCCCTGAACCTGGTGGTGTGGGTCCTGAGGCTCCTGTACCTCCTTCCTGATGGTTGAGGGGTGATAACTGTCCCTGAACCTGGTGGTGTGGGTCCTGAGGCTCCTGTACCTCCTTCCTGATGGCTGAGGGGTAATAACTGTCCCTGAACCTGGTGGTGTGGGTCCTGAGGCTCCTGTACCTCCTTCCTGATGGTTGAGGGGTGATAACTGTTACTGAACCTGGTGGTGTGGGTCCTGAGGCTCCTGTACCTCCTTCCTGATGGTTGAGGGGTAATAACTGTTCCTCAACCTGGTGGTGTGGGTCCTGAGGCTCCTGTACCTCCTTCCTGATGGTTGAGGGGTAATAACTGTTACTGAACCTGGTAGTGTGGGTCCTGAGGCTCCTGTACCTCCTTCCTGATGGTTGAAGGGTAATAACTGTTCCTGAACCTGGTGGTGTGAGTCCTGAGGCTCCTGTACCTCCTTCCTGATGGTTGAGGGGTAATAACTGTTCCTGAACCTGGTGGTGTAGGTCCTGAGGCTCCTGTACCTCCTTCCTGATGGTTGAGGGGTGATAACTGCTCCTGAACCTGGTGGTGTGGGTCCTGAGGCTCCTGTACCTCCTTCCTGATGGTTGAGGGGTAATAACTGTTCCTGAACCTGGTGGTGTGGGTCCTGAGGCTCCTGTACCTCCTTCCTGAAGGTTGAGGGGTAATATCTGTTCCTGAACCTGGTGGCGTGGGTCCTGAGGCTCCTGTACCTCCTTCCTGATGGTTGAGGGGTAATAACTGTTACTGAACCTGGTGGTGTGGGTCCTGAGGCTCCTGTACCTCCTTCCTGATGGTTGAAGGGTAATAACTGTTCCTGAACCTGGTGGTGTGAGTCCTGAGGCTCCTGGACCTCCTTCCTGATGGTTGAGGGGTAATAACTGTTCCTGAACCTAGTGGTGTAGGTCCTGAGGCTCCTGTACCTCCTTCCTGATGGTTGAGGGGTAATAACTGTTCCTGAACCTAGTGGTGTGGGTCCTGAGGCTCCGGTACCTCCCTCCTGATGGTTGAGGGTGATAACTGTTCCTGAACCTGGTGGTGTAGGTCCTGAGGCTCCTGAATCTCCTTCCTGAAGGTTGAGGGGTAATAACTGTCCCTGAACCTGGTGGTGTACGTCCTGAGGCTCCTGTACCTCCTTCCTGATGGTTGAGGGGTAATAACTGTTCCTGAACCTGGTGGTGTAGGTCCTGAGGCTCCTGTACCTCCTTCCTGATGGTTGAGGGGTAATAACTGTTCCTGAACCTAGTGGTGTGGGTCCTGAGGCTCCGGTACCTCCCTCCTGATGGTTGAGGGGTGATAACTGTTCCTGAACCTGGTGGTGTAGGTCCTGAGGCTCCTGTACCACCTTCCTGAAGGTTGAGGGGTAATAACTGTTCCTGAACCTGGTGGTGTGGGTCCTGAGGCTCCTGTACCTCCTTCCTGATGGTTGAGGGGTAATAACTGTCCCTGAACCTGGTGGTGTGGGTCCTGAGGCTCCTTTCCCTCCTTCCTGATGGCAGCAATGAGTCGAGAACACAACCTGGGTGGTGGGGGCCCCCGATAATGGATGCTGCTCTCCTGCTCCATGTGGATGTGCTCAGTGGTGGGGAGGGGGGTCAATATTGCAGATGTTCTCCTCGCTATGCTCTTGCTAATTGCTAATGTTCCGTGTTGTCAGTGGGTCCCATATCTCTGTGAACACCAGTAATCGATGGATTCACACTCTTTAACTAATCTACTCCTCCTGTGGGGTAGCACAGGATATACTCCACATCGACCAGGTAATTGAAGCGATATTGACAGACAAATATTCTTATTGATGTGTGCGGTGAGGCCCGAGCTCAAATCCACTGCCTCGTAATCAGCAGCCCCACAAACAGGAAGAGCTGTTGAAGGGTTAGTGCGCGGGTTATTGACGTTCCCAGTATTGAATTTCTCTACCGACAGGAAGAAATGAATATCGAGCGGTGTTGAGTAAATAATTGCACCTCTGGCGGCTTTTAACGGATTGCTTCTCCTCCTTGAACCATCACACACCCCTACTGGGGCAAAGCCCATCTTCCCGTTTCTTCCATGTCACCTTTCCATGTCGATGTTGTTACCCCCTCATCCATCAGGATCCTGAGCCAGAGAGGAGAGCTTCACTCACCCCAACTCAGAACTGATTCCACAACCTGCGCCCTCAATTTTGGAGTCTCTATGTCTCATGTTCTCAATCTTTAATACTTGATTATTTCTTATTAGTAATAATATTTTCCTTTCTGTATTTGCACAGTTTCTTTTCTTTTCCACAGCGATTGTTTGACTGTCTTGTTGCCTGCAGTTTCTATATTGCCTGCACTGATTCTATAGTGTTTCTTTGTGAATGCCCACATGAAATTGTCCTCTAATGTGATGAACTGATTGGCAAGGCTTCAGGCCTACTCCAAACTACTTCGGGCCTACTCCAGGCTGCTCCAGCGTTCGGATCTGAGGACGCAATTTTGGTTCAGAATGCTGCTGTTTGCTTCAATTATAACCATATAACAATTACAGCACAGAAACAGGCCATCTCGGCCCTTCTAGTCCGTGCCGAAAGCTTACTCTCACCTAGTCCCACCGACCCGTACTCAGCCCATAACCCTCCATTCCTCCCCTGTCCATATACCTATCCAATTTTTTTTTAAATGACAATACCAAACCTGCCTCTACCACTTCTGCTGGAAGCTCGTTCCACACAGCTACCACTCTCTGAGTAAAGAAGTTCCCCCTC
Source organism: Hypanus sabinus (assembly GCF_030144855.1). NCBI lineage: Eukaryota > Metazoa > Chordata > Chondrichthyes > Myliobatiformes > Dasyatidae > Hypanus > Hypanus sabinus. The sequence goes on along the minus strand of NW_026781618.1, from coordinate 3,106 downwards.
GTGTTACCCCTAAACTTTTGCCCCCTAACTCTCAACTCAGGTCCTCTTGTTTGAATCTCCCCTACTCTCAATGGAAAAAGCCTATCCACGTCAACTCTATCTATCCCCCTCATAATTTTAAATACCTCTATCAAGTCTCCCCCCCCCTTTCCCCCCCCCTCAGCCTTCTACGCTTCAGAAAATAAAGACCTAACTTGTTCAACTTGTTACCTTCCTCTGTAACTTAGGTGCTAAAACCCAGGTAACATCCTAGTAAATCTCCTCTGTACTCTCTCTATCTTGTTGACATCTTTCCTATAATTCGGTGACCAGAACTGACCACAATACTCCAAATTTGGCCTCACCAATGCCTTGTACAATTTTAACATCACACCCGATTATTTGCATGACTTGTGTTTTTTTTTCCCTCTATCTCTTGCGCATGAAGTGTTGGACTTTATTTTTATTTTTTTCCTTTATTTGAGTTCTTTCCCGGCTGCCCCGCGAGCGTACGAACCTCAAGGCTGGGTCTTCGACGATAAGTGCGCTCCAAACTTTGAGCTGAATCTCAGATGTCGTACACGGTGAGATACCCTCCTCCTGGAGCCCTTTGCCTCTACGAGGGGCGCAGGCCGCCAACAGCGGCTGGCCAGAGAACCGCGTCCTGGGCCGTTAGGAGGTTTGATCGGCCCCACGACTCCCACGTTCTCCGCACGACTTCCAGTCGAAGATCCTCCCTCTCCCCGGGTTTGAGGTCTTTGGATCTCCTGCTGGCGTTTCCATAGCTTCTGTGTTTTTACGGGTTGGGGGCGGGGGAGGGTATGTGGCTCGCCCCCCCCACCCCCACGCTCGACCCTCCATCCTTCCACAGCTGGGGCTGGGGCTGTGCGTGGCGGAGTTGCCCTTTGCTTCCTTGTTATTTAACACGTACAAATAACACCAAACGTTCCATTCGAATTCCAGACCGGAGTCACACAACACTACAAGGTAGGGACAGTCCATTCAGCCCATCTAGTCTGCATCAAACCATTAATCTGCCTTGTCCCAGTGACCTGCACCTGGACCAGACCCCTCCCATCCACATATCTACCACAGAACCATAGAACATTACAGCACAGGCCTTTCGGCCCTTCTTGGCTGTGCCGAACCATTTCTCTGTCCAGTCCCACTGACCTGCACCTGGCCCATATCCCTCCATACATCTCTCATCCACATACCTGTCCAAGTTTTTCTTCAATGTTAAAAGTGAGCCCGCATTCACCACTTCATCTGGCAGCTCGTTCCACACTCCCACCACTCTCTGTGTGAAGAAGCCCCCCCCCCCAATGTTCCCTTTAAACTTTTCTCCCTTCACCCTTAACCCATGTCCTCTGGGTTTTTTTCTCCCCTGGCCTCAGTGGAAAAAGCCTGCTTGCATTCACTCTATCTATACCCATCATAATTTTATATACCACTATCAAATCTCCCCTCATTCTTCTACGGTCCAGGGAATAAAGTCCTAACCTATTCAACTTTTCTCTGTCACTCAGTTTCTCAAGTCCTGGCAACATCCTTGTAAACCTTCTCTGCACTCTCTCAACCTTATTAATATCCTTCCTGTAATTCGGTGACCAAAACCACACGCAATACTCCAAATTCAGCCTCACCGATGCCTTATACGACCTCACCATAACCTTTCCAAACTTCCCATCAGCGTTGAAAATCAAACCCACATCCACCCACATGCCAAAGGTTCTCTTTACGACCCTATCCACCCCTGGCGCTGCTTTGAAGCAATTATGGCTTCATCACTATTGCAGGCAGCTCTACCCCCACCTCAGTGGAAAAAGCCTGCTTGCATTTACCCTGTTTATACCCCTCATAATGTTGTACCATCGTCATGATTTCATCGTCAATTGTGTACAGTTCTAGTCACCGAATTATGGGTAAGATGTCAACAAAATAGAGAGGGTACAGAGGAGATTTGCTAGAATGTTACCTGGGTTTCAGCACCTAAGTTACAGAGAAAGGTTGAACAAGTTAGGTCTTTATTCTTTGGAGAGTAGAAGGTTGAGGGGGGACTTGATAGAGGTATTTAAAATTATGAGGGGGGATAGTTAGAATTGACGTGGATAGGCTTTTTCCATTGAGAGTAGGGGAGATTCAAACAAGAGGACATGAGTTGAGAGTTGGGGGCAAAAGTTTAGGGGTAACACAAGGGGGAACTTCTTTACTCAGAGAGTGGTAGCTGTGTGGAACGAGCTTCCAGTAGAAGTGGTAGAGACAGGTTTGATGTTGTCATTAAAAAAAAATTGAATAGGTATATGGACAGGGAAGGATTGGTTTTGGGCTGAGTGCGGGTTGGTGGGACTAGGTGAGAGTAAGCGTTCGGTACGGGCTAGAAGGGCCGAAATGACCTGTTTCCGTGCGGTAATTGTTATATGGTTAAATGAGCCACGTCGTATGACATCATCATTATGCGCCACGTCATACGACGTGGGCAATCACGGTCTTTCGACGGCCATGATTGTTCTTGGCAAATTCTTCTGCTGAAGTTTGCCATTACCTTCTTTTGGGGCAGTGTCTTTACAAGACGGGTGACCCCCCCCGGCCATTATCAATACTCTTCAGAGATTGTCTGCCCGGTGTCAGTGGTCGCATCACCAGGACTCGTGATCTGCACCGGCTGCTCGTACGACCGTCCACCACCTGCCCCCACGGTTTCATGTGACCCTGATTGGGAGGGTCTGCAGGGCAGCGGGAGTTAAGAGCACCTCACACCTCCTTTGGTAGAGACTTATGAGGGGAGGAGCGAGGAAAGGAGGGTGCCAGAAGCTTTCACAGATGCAGGAGACTTCTTCTGGTTCGTCCATGAAGCAGTTTATTCTTTTCAAGTCTTTTCTTCCTCTCCAGTGTGGTCAAGGCTCTGTCAGAGTCCGCGACCCGCAGCTCAGACTACAGTTGTTCGCAAGTGGCCTGGACCTTCGCTTTCTCCGGCCTGCTTTGCCTCCGAACAGCAAACACCTCCGTGAGTCCCGTGTGCTTGAGCGGCCCCACGATCGCTCTATCTCGTCTGGCGGAGTCCGTCCCCATCTCGGGAGTTTGGAGGGGAGACGCGAAAGATGGAAACATCAGAACAGTGAGGCAC